>NW_027418912.1:0-91636 GCF_009905375.1 Apium graveolens
TTCTGACCAACTACATTGCCATAAACTCTGCTTTCGACATAACACCTCCACTACCATCACCATCATCCATATCAGTACTTAATTGCTTTACTGTCCAATGAACATGATCCAGCTTATCTAAATCTGTACCAGCTTTGTTAACCACTTTACGGAATTCAAACCTGATATGACTAACTTTGACTGCAACCTTTTGTATTTTAAGATGATCTTCGGAAATAACAAAAGACACTGAAGAACTGCCACTTTCAGCAATTTTCATCCAACGATTGAAAACCATACTTTTGGGGAATTTAACTAATCCAATTTGTTTTAAACCACAGAAATACCACACATAAAAAACTTATTGCATGAACACACATCATGATCATAGCTGACACTCACCTGCAAAATTTAATCAAATGTAATAATCACCAACACAGAGTATACTATGTAATTAATGAAATATCATACAATTACCTTAAAGATTTTATCTTTCACTTTAACATCTCTGATTTCCAAACAAGTAATGCCATCAATTTCTTCACTCATTTTCTTGATTTGCATATTCAAACAAGAAGAAATAATCTCATCTTGAAGTTTATAAAAAATAGCTCTTGTAAACAAATCAGTAGCATCATCTTCAATGAACCACTCTGAAACAGTAATTGGCAGGCTTGAATTGGACTCATGGTTTAATCTACGAGTTTCATTCCGCCGCTTATCCACATAAAGTACTCCCTTATCTATAAAACTGACTAAAGAAAAAATTCTCACTCTTAGACCGCGAGGTAGTTCTCATTTACCCAAACACAGGTTCACCTCAAAAATACGCAGGAATCCAAGACTTTCTAAGCGACTAACATTTTTCTAACCACTTGTCCATTAAAGTTTAAAACTCTTTAATAAGTGATAACCACCCTGATCAAACTCCAGGCTCAATCGTTGAAGACCAGATAAATTTCTTCATCTTCTCCATAAAGCTCGTTTCCTTACACAATCGATTGCCAAGCTGACAATAAATTACAGCAAATACAAAAATCAAACATTGAAATCACTTCAACAACTTTAAAACGATTAAATAAAGAAGCCAAAAAAGCCAAACAAAGAAAATCAATATACCAACAAATAATATTATAGAAGCGAAATCAGTGATCATTTTCAAGAAGATGGTATTGGTTTTAAAAAATATAAATCAATCTAACAAAAACAGTCAACAACCAAAATGCCATAAATCACCAAAATAAAAAAATAATTTAAAAATTATCATCTAACATACCTTAAGAGGGGATTTCTGGATTATATGCCACATGCATAAACGATGCTTAGTGGCAGGATATTCATTGGTTGCTTTAAAACTTCAGGAACAGCAGCTTTCATTGCATGACACTAGTCAGAACCATAAGAATATGATTAGCTTTATTGCTTCAAAAATGCTGAAACGCCCATGTATAATGACTCTTATCCTTCTTAACAAGAAGACATGCAGCAAATTGGACACATAGATCATGTTTATCCACACCGGGTAAAAGGAGCAAAGATCATGTTATACCTGTTAAAATAAACACAAAATGGTCAAAAAGAATCATACAATTTAAAAAAAAACCTAAAATGGTAGAAAATATACCGATTTGTATTAAATGTAGCATCAAAGGATACAACATCTCCATTTAATTCATAATTTCTTCTAGCAGTAGTATCAGCCCAAAAAAGATTCGTTAAATGACCCTCACAATCAACATCATATGCATAATAAAATGATTCTCATGTCTCATGTAAAACTTTAAACTTTTCCAGCAATATCTGTGCATCAGCCTCACCAACATAACACCTTTAAATCTCTATTAAAATTCTGAAAATCATGTACCGAAGCACCAATATTGCCATAACCACCAACCTGTTCCTTCATCAAAGTAAAAGATTTACTAGTACCAATATTCACTTTAGCGGTATCAACAACATGTTAGCGCATACGATTAGTCATTTCTCTATTTGCTTTCAAAAATTGAAGACCCTCTTCAGAAGCTAACGGATGATTGTGTTTTTCCTCAAACACAGCAATAACATACTTGTCGGATCAATACGTTTGAAAACACATATTGCTTTACATCCGCACCTCCCTGAAACAGTCCTCCTACACTTAACAATTTTACTAGAACTTTCATCTAAATTTCTAGGCAGATCATTAAAACCAGCTCTCCCACAAATAATATATTTTCTCAAAATTATTTCATCCCTATCATCTTTCATTTCAATATTCAACCTCACATTAAATCTAGACAACCTCCCATATTCCTTGTAAAATTCAATACCTTTTTCCAAACTATCAAAACTCTGATTAACCTCTGGTTTAGAAATATCACCACTATACTTTGGAATGTAATACTTATGACCACCATGTGAAATATTAAAACGCGAAACAGAAATCTCACTTTCAGATAAACTGTTACCGCCATTAGATACATAATCACCTACTAAACGGCTAATATGAGACGAATCACCGCAACTGGAACCTAAAAACATATAAAAAATTCAGTCATAACAAACTAAAATATATTAATATAGCATAATTAACCAACAATCACTAACAATACACTTGTTTACAATTACAAATAAAAAAAGCAACATCAATGATAACAAATGTACCACATGTAAAATTAATTAATAACTACATTATCACTAATCGTAGTCAAATAATCAGTTAAGGCTTAAGACATAAGCAAATGACATTGATTCACATAAAATTATAATCACTAAAAAAATACCAATAATAACTTACAAATTCAAAATACATAAGAAATAAAACTACAAACACACTACAATCAAAGTTAGCTTACAACACATAATCACTAATAATAGTCGAATAATCAGTGAAAGTAACTATTAAATTTTACATTTAAACTACTAAATCAACTGAAAGGTATGAAACACATAAAAAGAGTTTAAAACGCAAGTAATTACCTTAATTCATAGAAATTTTCAACAAATCTGAAGTAATCGTGCTTTAGAATACCTACGAAATCAATCGATTACAAAAAATGAAAAGAAACAAGATATGAACTTAGTGAGCTCAGTGATAATCACGAAAAAGAAAAATTGTAGAAAGATAGAGAATGTACGGGATGCGGAAATTGATAGAGAAAACTTAGAGAGAGAAATAGTATAGAGAGAAAGAATAGAAATAAATGGTGACCTTGAAATGAATTAGACCATATAAATGTCTTCAAGGTTTTGAATTAATAACAAAAAAACGGATCGGATGAATCTTTGGGAAAAAAATAAATGGCTGTGATTTCATTCTACTTATATAATAAGAATTATTTTCATTTCAACAATTGCTTATATACATACATATATATATATATATATATTGCTCAAATAAGAACTTCTTAAAATGAGAATTATGAGAACTTGTAATCTTCGTAGCTAAAGTTTGTAATTTTATAAAATTTAAAATTTTTACTTTGCACAAAATCATCAATTTTTGAATTCAAAATTTTACCTTTTTAAAAGTCAGCAATTTTAATTACGAAAATTCTTACGGTTTTCTGTTTCAGAAGTTCTCTTTAGAGCATTATCATATATATATATATATATGTGTGAACCTCAAATAAATTGTAATCCATAAAATAATAACCTCACTAAAATACTATTTTATGGAGTCCCAACATAATCAACACAATATATTTTTACATCTAATGAAGTAATACACTAGCTAAAATATTATATTTTCTCTAGTTTATAATCACTACTTATACCTATATCAATCACTAGTTTGTAATTTTTATTCTAAAATTGGTTTGTATTTGAAAATTATCGTGTATATATATATATATATACTTACTGTGGTGTGAATTTCAGTTCTCTTTTTTTTATTTCCTTTAATATATTTTGAAGAGATTTGAACCTGAGCAACATTTTAAACCTTTTCTTGTCAAGGAACTAGAAATGCTTATAACCTTTTTTTGCTAATTGTTTTGGACTAATTAACGTAAATCGTATTTTTTTGTGGGTCCTCGAACCAAATATTCTTTGAAATTTATAGTCAACCAAAAGCGGACAGAACTTCGATTCAGCTAATCCATACATATCACACTTATATATTCAATCTAATATTTATTTTAATATTTTTAAGAAGATATTGTTTGAACATCTTTTTATAACTTTTTTTAATAAAAAGGTATTGTTAAAAAGGTATTGCTCATCTATTAAATGACATAATGAATTTTAGATTATTCTATAAGAAAAATGAAGGTGCTCTTGTCTTTATCTTTAACCCTCCACCTGTTTATATCGAAAACTCAACTATTGGAAATTTAGCTTTATCCAAATTTCATTTCACGAAATCAATAGGAAAAAAGAATTCATATGAAAAAAGAATTATCAATAAATATTTTCTTGATTAAAAAATTAAAATTTATTTTAAACCCCGATTTATTACACTAAACGAATTTTTTTAATCTTTCACTTTCCATTTACAATAACTACAATTGTTTGTTAAGAGTATAACCTTGAGCATAACCACTGGCGTAGCTAGAAATTCGAGCCACAAGTTCAAAAATTTTGTAAAGACCAAGATGAATGTAGAAAATAATTTAGAAATATTAACAAAATATTTATAATGAACCTATTCTACCATAATGCACAATGGTATGGGGTCAAATAACAATTTATTACTATAAATCTATATTTTCAAAGGAGTAAAGGTAAAACTTATTTATTATAACTTTTTTCCTAATTAAATTCGAACATTCAAAATTTCTGTTTTTCAAATTTCAGTGGGGTCAGTTGCCCACACAGCCAATACGCCGGAGGATAACAAGTAACAATTTTGCCCAAATTTTACCAATTAAGCCGAGCCCATACTTCACCGTGATTAGGTTGAGTATGCGAATGCTATATTTTTAGTTTAATAATTTTGTGTATATTTTGTATTTTTATAGTCATGAATTTCTGTACCAGCAGAACATATGAATTTTGTCTATGTTAGTCAATTTTAAAATCATAAAAACGATAAACTTTAACTTACGTATCATTTTCTAAAATTCATATCCAATTTCAAATAATGATAAAATTCTATTTTTATTATAATGCAAGTTCGAACCCAATAATATTTTACTTTATCGAGAAATTATGACGTACTCCTTAACTTTTAAGGAAGATATTATATAAAAAAAGTCAATTTAATTATAATTTACAACAATGCTTGTCATGTCCTAAATGCCCCTAGCTAGATCCCCCTACGCGGTATATATTTAGGCACATTGGATAAATTACACTTACATCTGTATATTAGCCTATACAGTCTCGAAATTTTGGTCCCATCACTATTGCATATACATTTCAATTCATTTCGACTGTGAGATATGGAGATTTCTAAGTTAAATAATCAAAACAATGGCTCTAACAATGGAAGTACTAAGGAAAAAATGGTGACCATTTTGGTGGTGGACGATGATAGAACTTGCTTATCTCTTATTGCTAGTTTGCTAAAGGGATGCGCCTATCGAGGTATGTATATAAACTCTATTCATTTCTTGTTTATAAAATCTGCTAATAATTCATATTTTAATTGTACGAGTTAAAAACAAGAGGAAATTATAAAAAAAATTGCAGAAGATTTGGTTCATTTTGACTGATTTTTAAATTACCATCTCAAATCTTTTGATGTGGCATACTGATCTTTCTAGAATATAGTATCAGATGCCTTTTTCTAACATCTTTAGATTTTAAATGAGCTCGTTACTTAACAGATGTTGCGTCTAATATTTTCTTGTTTTGTTTTCTCATAGTATTGACTGCCAAGGATCCTCTGGATGCTTTGCGCATCCTACGGACTGGAGTCATTAAGTTTGATCTGGTGGTATCTGATGTCCACATGCCAGGCATGGATGGGTTTGAACTACAAAGATGGATTCATCAAGATTTTCAATTACCGGTTGTATGTGAGTGTCACTATAACTGAATTTAAATTTCATTAATATATAACCGCGCTTTATGAAAAATAGTTTTATCTAGTGCTATGTTAGGTATTTTTTTTATTACCGCAATTTTTTTGAAGCGCATAATAAATTTTTCATGCAATAGTAAACGATATTAAGAAGGCGGGTTGCTCGGTTTTTAGATCAGTTTTTCAGATGATTAGTATCAATCTTTTTGATTGTTTTTTTCCTCAATTTTAGTTGTACAGTTCCCTCAATGATCTTCACCAACAGACTAATCAAACTCTTGAAATTTTATTGTTAGTGATGTCAGGTGACAGAGAAGCTAGTAATCTATGCGAGGGAAGTCAGAGTGGAGCTTCCCTTTTCGTAGTTAAGCCCATTACTACAGAAGACTTGAAATCAATATGGGATTTTGTGAACCAATGGAAAAAGAATCTAGCTAAAGGGAAAAACTTAATATCTGATGATAGTTCTGCTAAGGACAATGAAGATGACACTGGTAATAAGTTATATGAAAAGAAATCGAAGCGAAAGCTTCAGATAACTGATAATGAAGATCATAATCATGGCAAAAACAGAGTTCCGAAAGACAAAGCTCTTCTAACAAAAAAGAACAAGCTTAATTGGACACCTTTTCTCCATGACAAGTTTGTAAGAGCTGTGCAGCATCTAGGGCCTCAAGGTAAGATGTTACATTTTAACATGTCTTTCACTACAGTTTAATGATGTCGATTATGTCTCACATACTTGAATTGTCCGCGATGAATTTTTGTTGTAGGATCTATTCCGAGGAACATTGTTACCGTAATGAATGTGCCTGGACTGAGGAGGGAACAAGTAGCCAGTCACTTGCAAGTTAGTTCCTCCCCCTCTTTTCTCCTTTTCTTCTGTGTGACGAGAATTTCTAATTTTGCTGTTCTAATGTCTTCTTTATTCTAATATTCGCAGAAGTACCGAATCGACCAAGAGAAACAGTCTGAAGCAGAACAAAATCCAGACTTGTTTAAAACACTCCAAAATGGGAAAAGGTGGTCCTCATCGTTTCTCAGCCATAAGGAACTACTAGGTTACGGACAATCTAAGCTACTAACCAGTCCAGGTAATTAAACAGTTGACACGATTCTGTCAGGCATTTGTTAACATGAATGAGCTTGGGTGAAAACTATTTGATTTGTAATGCTACAGGTTTTCCTCCAAGTGGACTAACAAACGGTACATATCCCAGTCTGATGTACCAGCCACAAACACCCGAATTTTCTAGCAGTGACAAGATTAGCAGTGGATTTAATTCTGTCCAAACTTTGGCTCCGATTCACATGAATCAGAATGGCTTTTCTAAACAAACACAGCCACAAAACTACTATACTAGCGGTGCACTTGAAGTTTACAATACATTTGCTTCACAGAGAAATTTCGCATCTCCTACATTTGATAATGTTGTCCCTGAGCAACAATACAGATCTGCTGATCAAATTAACGTTTCCGTTTATGGAAGTACCTATCAGTCAACTGATTTGGTATATTAAGTTTACATAAATTCATGTTCTACTCTGTCTCTGCTAAACAACTTAAGGTTTACAATTTAAATTTCAAAATATGCCTAATTATTTTCATCTTTCTCCTTTACGTGTTATCACATGTAGAATAAAAATCAAGAGTTCTACATACGAAACAATTTTGATTTTGGAGATGCCTTTCTGGTTAACAAAGACTTGCCAAATGCTGACAATGTGCAAACAGACCTTGATGAGGTATATACTTAATATATGTAGAATTATTTAGATATTGATATTTTCTGCATGATTATGTACATATTTCTCCTTCACGTGTTATCGCATGTAGAACAACAATCAGGACTACTACATCGGAAACAGTTTTAATTTTGGAGATGCCTTTCTAAACAAAGACATGCAAAATGCTGACAAGGCGCACATAAGCCTTGATGAGGTAATTATTTAGATATTGATACATTGCTGCAAATACACAGAGGACTAATTGTTTGTTGAGGAGTGTCTCAGAAATAGCTTCTCATCTTCAAATTTAACCAGAACAATATATTAAAAGACTTTTAAATTTATAGTACATTTGTTTCACAGAGAGATTTTGCATATCCTCAAATCGATTCTGTTGTCCCTGAGCAGAAAAACGAATCAACTGATGCTGAGGTAAAATTAACATAAATTTATGTTTTGCTCTTTCTCTTCTATACATCTTGTCTTAGAATTTAAAATTTCTACAAGTGTGCATGAATATCTTCATCTTTCTCTTTTACGTGTCATCGCTTGTAGAACAAAAATCAAGACTACGACGTCGGAAACAATTATGATTTTGGAGGTGCCTTTCTGGTAAACAAAGACATGCCAAATGCTGACAAGGTGCCCACAAAACTTCATGAGGAACTGACTTAATATTTGCAAAATTATTTAGATATCAATATATTTCTGCATGATTATCTTCATCTTTCTCCTTTACGTGTTATCACATGTAGAACAAATATCAAGACTACTACGTTGGAAACAATTTTGATTTTGGAGATACCTTTCTGGAAGAAAAAGATATGCCAAATGCTGAAAAGGTGAACACAGACCTTGATGAGGTATAGACTTAACATATGAAAAATTATTCACATATCAAAATATATTGATGCATGGACAAGTGGGGATATCTTGCTCAAATATTCTCAATATATATATATATATTTTGCTCAAATAAGAACTTCTTAAAATGAGAATTATGAGAACTTGTAATCTTCGTAGTTAAAGTTTGTAATTTTATAAAATTTAAAATTTTTACTTTGCACAAAATCATCAATTTCCGAATTCAAAATTTTACCTTTTTAAAAGTCAGCAATTTTAATTACGAAAATTCTTACGATTTTCAATTACTAAGTGGGGATCTCAGTCGGGATCTCGTCCCATTTTTGGGCACACCAAAGTACAATATCAATCTTTTCAATAGTTATTGAGAATATTGGGGTAGGAGGGACTCGCTTGAGTCCTCTAGTAACCAGGGATATCAGGATCTGATATCATGTTAACATCATATTTCATATCATTAAGACTCAGGAATAGCTGCATAACATAAGTCATTTCACGTGAAACAAGCAATTACTAATATTTTACAAATACATAGCATTAAACTTGATAACTCCGCTAGTATGAGATGTTGATATATGTTTCATGTTAAATGGAATTAAGAAATTACAATACCAGGTGTTAAAATTGAACATGAGTCTCTTAGCTTTTCATCTTCAATGCTAAACTAATTAATCCTGTATATGACAAATATTATAGTATCATGATAATGGATGCAACACTGGGACTCCCCATTTTGAATCGAAAGGAAATCATCAGTCTAATGATGATCAGCAGGTATTATCCTAGCTTACAGTAGTAGCTTAGCATTTCAAATTTTAAACTACAAATATCTATACAATTTTACTTTTACCTCATAATTAAATTAATAATTCCCGTGTGAAATGTTATTAGGGAATGGGCGAGGATTTTTGGGCGTGGTTGCTTTCTGAATGACAACAACAACTTTGGAGGACTTGCATCAACTATTTGGAACTATTTCCCCCTTGGTTTGATAAAAAAAAATTTATGCTCGCAACGATTGCGTAATGACAAGAAAAATCTTGTGGTTTGAATAATTGATTCGCTTAGTTTATACTCTGACGATTGGTTTTAAGACTTCAATTATGTTACTTTAATTTTTCAATTTTATTATTTATCTAGAAAATATTATGTGAAAATTAGGTTTATGAAAACATACCACCTAATATTATAGTTTCAGATATAAAATCTGTGATTAATGAGATCGAAGATTCATCTAAACTTTCATGGAATCGAGTTGTTTATGTCTTTTTCGCTCAGGTTTCTAATAGTAACAGTTTCGATTAATGAGAAGAAAGGCGAGTTTCTGTTCAATCTTTTTACCTCTATTAGAAGTTATTGTCGATAACTTGAAACAGTTTCGATTAATGAGAAGAAAGGCGAGTTTCTGTTCAATGTTTTTACCTCTATTAGAAGTTATTGTCGATAATTTGAAACAGTGTATCCACGGAAATTCTAAAAAATCTTTTAGGCTTATTTCTATTGTTTCTGAATTGCTTTTCCAAGATTGACAAATTATGAACTGTCTTTTGTTGTCGAAAGAAATTTCTTGTGATATTTACCACCATCACAATTTTGATGCAGAGTTCCAAATCTCCAAAAATACCATAAAAAACATTCCCAAGAAAACCAACACCAACACATACACTAAGAAAACCAACACGTAGTAAACTCGGGAATCGTTACGCATATACCCGTTGTTATGTTTGTGTGCGTTTAGGGATTTACGAAATGTAAAACTTGTAATTTTGAATTCCACTTGCCGTAACTGTAAAAAACTTCTTTCGTAGTTTGTAAATATATAAAGATCGTGTCAAGGTGATTTACGGTTTCGGAGAAAAGTCCGTTTTAGTGAACAATGTCGAGAAAGCCAAACTGTTACGTGGTACTGACAGGGGAATAAACATGGCCCTCAATTTTTTTAAAACTTATGAAACATGAACAGTTGATGACCTATACAGCGAGGAAGACCTCTTTAAAATTTGAACTTAAAATGTTAAATTTTAGATTTAACAAAAATATCGGAGTCAAGGTCATGCAAAGAGTAATCACCAAAAATGCTTACTGCCTAAAAACTGCCATCTCCGGTTTTTTATTGCACTTCCTAAAAATATACCCGAATGTTGTAGTGGATTCCGTGCAATTCGAGACACTCTGTAGATCGTGCACGCAAAGACGGTGTGTCAATTGAGTTAACTATTTGAGAAAAATCAATATATTTAGTAAAAGTGGTGCAAATAGTAAAACCCCATAGTTGACCAAACTTTTAATATATTTTTCATCTAATTAAATAAATGTTTTCAAATTGTAACTTTTATGAAAAATATTAAAAATACATACACAAGAAGCTCCTTGAGATGGTTTGGTACTTAAATATCAATTTTCTAATTTATTAAAGATATAAGAGTGTGAGACGCGTAATAGTAACATTGAGGAAACTGAACTCAAGAAGCCACAAGATTACAACAATAGCTAATCCAAAATATTAGAATATTTGCATGACAAAATTCAGAATTATTGTTCCAAAATTTTTAGGAAAATCATCGTATGAGTTTTAAACTATACTTCTATTGATTATTATCTTCACATCAAATATAATGACTTGCAAAATTCATGTCTTTGTATTTGTGTTTCGAATTTTAGAATACATATGCAACTATTTCTTTTTCGGTATTCCTAGAAGGTGAAATCATTGGTTACTCTACGAATATCAGGCAGTCGCAAAATCAAAAGACATTTTTAGAAAACCATGAAACATAAGTACAAAAATAAAAACCTTTAAATTAAAATGCAGTTTGGTAGAGGACATAATCCTTGAAGGGAAAAATAATCTGGAATACTAGTTGCATGAACTGTACTTCTTTTCTCTTTTTCGTGGACATTTCATGTAGTTATGAGCAGTTGCTTTGCATTGTTTACCCTTCTGAGGCTTCTTATTTGCATTATTCATTGCCTTCTCTTTTAGGCTGATATATCTCTTCAAGGCTGACCCTTATTTTTACATATGTTTGGTACTTTAACCTTGACATCTTATGTCAGCTTCTGACCAACTACATTTGCCATAAACTCTGCTTTCGACATAACACCTCCACTACCATCACCATCATCCATATCAGTACTTAATTGCTTTACTGTCCAATGAACATGATCCAGCTTATCTAAATCTGTACCAGCTTTGTTAACCACTTTACGGAATTCAAACCTGATATGACTAACTTTGACTGCAACCTTTTGTATTTTAAGATGATCTTCGGAAATAACAAAAGACACTGAAGAACTGCCACTTTCAGCAATTTTCATCCAACGATTGAAAACCATACTTTTGGGGAATTTAACTAATCCAATTTGTTTTAAACCACAGAAATACCACACATAAAAAACTTATTGCATGAACACACATCATGATCATAGCTGACACTCACCTGCAAAATTTAATCAAATGTAATAATCACCAACACAGAGTATACTATGTAATTAATGAAATATCATATAATTACCTTAAAGATTTTATCTTTCACTTTAACATCTCTGATTTCCAAACAAGTAATGCCGTCAATTTCTTCACTCATTTTCTTGATTTGCATATTCAAACAAGAAGAAATAATCTCATCTTGAAGTTTATAAAAAATAGCTCTTGTAAACAAATCAGTAGCATCATCTTCAATGAACCACTCTGAAACAGTAATTGGCAGGCTTGAATTGGACTCATGGTTTAATCTACGAGTTTCATTCCGCCGCTTATCCATAGCATTTTCAAACCGAAACCAGAATTCACATAAAGTACTCTCCCTTATCTATAAAACTGACTAAAGAAAAAATTCTCACTCTTAGACCGCGAGGTAGTTCTCATTTACCCAAACACAGGTTCACCTCAAAAATACGCAGGAATCCAAGACTTTCTAAGCGAATACATTTTTCCTAACCACTTGTTCCATTCAAGTTTAAACTCTTTCATAACTGATAACCACCCTGATTCAAACTCATCAGGCTCAATAGTTGAAGACCAGATAAATTTCTTCATCTTCTCCATAAAGTCAGTTTCCTTACACAATCGATTGCCAAGCTGACAAATAAATTACAGCAAATACAAAAATCAAACATTGAAATCACTTCAACAACTTAAAACGATAAATAAAAGAAGCCAAAAAAGCCAAACAAAGAAAATCAATATTACCAACAAATAATATTATAGAAGCGAAATCAGTGATCATTTTCAAAGAAGATGGTATTGGTTAAAAATATAATCAATCTAACAAAAACAGTAACAACCAAATGCAATAAATCACCAAAATAAAAAAATAAATTTAAAAATTATCATCTAACATACCTTAAGAGGGGATTTCTGGATTATATGCCACATGCATAAACGATGCTTAGTGGCAGGATATTCATTGGTTGCTTTAAAAACTTCAGGAACAGCAGCTTTCATTGCATGACACTAGTCAGAACCATAAGAATATGATTATGCTTTATTGCTTCAAAAATGCTGAAACGCCCATGTATAATGACTCTTATCCTTCTTAACAGAAGACATGCAGCAAATGTGACACATAGATCATGTTTATCCACACCGGTAAAAGGAGCAAAGATCATGTTATACCTGTTAAATAAACACAAAATGGTCAAAAAGAATCATACAATTTAAAAAAAAAACCTAAAATGGTAGAAAATATACCGATTTGTATTAAATGTAGCATCAAAGGATACAACATCTCCATTTAATTCATAATTTCTTCTAGCAGTAGCATCAGCCCAAAAAAGATTCGTTAAATAACCCTCACAATCAACATCATATGCATAATAAAATGATTCACATGTCTCATGTAAAACTTTAAACTTTTCCAGCAATATCTGTGCATCAGCCTCACCAACATAACACCTTAAATCTCTATTAAAATTCTGAAAATCATGTACCGAAGCACCAATATTGCCATAACCACCAACCTGTTCCTTCATCAAAGTAAAAGATTTACTAGTACCAATATTCACTTTAGTAGTATCAACAATATGTTAGCGCATACGATTAGTCATTTCTCTATTTGCTTTCAA
This sequence comes from Apium graveolens, assembly GCF_009905375.1. Classification (NCBI taxonomy): domain Eukaryota; kingdom Viridiplantae; phylum Streptophyta; class Magnoliopsida; order Apiales; family Apiaceae; genus Apium; species Apium graveolens. The sequence continues at coordinate 13,586 of NW_027418912.1, forward strand.
AAATTGAAGGACCCTCTTCAGAAGCTAACGGATGATTGTGTTTTTCCTCAAACACAGCAATAACATACTGTCGGGACCAATACGTTTGAAAACACATATTGCTTTACATCCGCACCTCCCTGAAACAGTCCTCCTACGCTTAACAATTTTACTAGAACTTTCATCTAAATTTCTAGGCAGATCATTAAAACCAGCTCTCCACAAATAATATATTTTCTCAAAATTATTTCATCCCTATCATCTTTCATTTCAATATTCAACCTCACATTAAATCTAGACAACCTCCCATATTCCTTGTAAAATTCAATACCTTTTCCGAACTATCAAAACTCTGATTAACCTCTGGTTTAGAAATATCACCACTATACTTTGGAATGTAATACTTATGACCACCATGTGAAATATTAAAACGCGAAACAAAAATCTCACTTTCAGATAAACTGTTACCGCCATTAGATACATAATCACCTACTAAAAGGCTAATATGAGACGAATCACCGCAACTGGAACCTAAAAGCATATAAAAATTCAGTCATAACAAACTAAAATATATTAATATAGCATAATTAACCAACAATCACTAACAATACACTTGTTTACAATTACAAATAAAAAAAGCAACATCAATGATACAAATGTACCACATGTAAAATTAATTAATAACTACATTATCACTAATCGTAGTCAAATAATCAGTTAAGGCTTAAGACATAAGCAAATGACATTGATTCACATAAAATTATAATCACTAAAAAAATACCAATAATAACTTACAAATTCAAAATACATAAGAAATAAAACTACAACGCACTACAATCAAAGTTAGCTCACAACACATAATCACTAATAATAGTCGAATAATGAGTGAAAGTAACTATTAAATTTTACATTTAACTACTAAATCACTGAAATGGTATGAAACACATAAAAAGAGTTTAAAACGCAAGTAATTACCTTAATTCATAGAAATTTTCAACAAATCTGAAGTAATCGTGCTTTAGAATACCTACGAAATCAATCGATTACAAAAAATGAAAAGAAACAAGATATGAACTTAGTGAGCTCAGTGATAATCACGAAAAAGAAAAATTGAAGAAGATAGAGAATGTACGGGATGCGGAAAATTGATAGAGAAAACTTAGAGAGAGAAATAGTATAGAGAGAAAGAATAGAAATAAATGGTGACCTTGAAATTAATTAGACCATATAAATGTCTACAAGGTTTTGAATTAATAACAAAATAAACGGATCGGATGAATCTTTGGGAAAAAAATAAATGGTTGTGATTTCATTCTACTTATATAATAAGAATTATTTCATTTCAACAATTGCTTATATACATACATATATATATATATATATTGCCCAAATAAGAACTTAAAATGAGAATTATGAGAACTTGTAATCTTCGTAGCTAAAGTTTGTAATTTTATAGAATTTAAAATTTTTACTTTGCACAAAAATCATCAATTTTCGAATTCAAAATTTTACCTTTTTAAAAGTCAGCAATTTTAATTACGAAAATTCTTACGGTTTTCAGTTTCAGAAGTTCTCTTTAGAGCACTATCATATATATATATATATATATATATGTGAACCTCAAATAAATTGTAATCCATAAAATAATAACCTCACTAAAATACTATTTTATGGAGTCCCAACATAATCAACACAATATATTTTTACATATAATGAAGTAATACACTAGCTAAAATACACTAGCTACTTATACCTATATCAATCACTAGTTGTAATTTTTATTCGAAAATTGGTTTGTATTTGAAAATTATCGTGTATATATATATATATATATATATATATATATACTGTGGTGTGAATTTCAGTTCTCTTTTTTTATTTCCTTAATATATTTTGAAGAGATTTGAACCTGAGCAACATTTTAAACCTTTTCTTGTCAAGGAACTAGAAATGCTTATAACCTTTTTTTGCTAATTGTTTGGGACTAATTAACGTAAATCGTATTTTTTTGTGGGTCCTCGAACCAAATATTCTTTGAAATTTATAGTCAACCAAAAGCGGACAGAACTTCGATTCAGCTAATCCATACATATCACACTTATATATTCAATCTAATATTTATTTTAGTATTTTTAAGAAGATATTGTTTGAACATCTTTTTATAACTTTTTTTAATAAAAAGGTATTGTTAAAAAGGTATTGCTCATCTATTAAATGACATAATGAATTTGAGATTATTCTATAAGAAAAATGAAGGTGCTCTTGTCTTTATCTTTAACCCTCCACCTGTTTATATCGAAAACTCAACTATTGGAAATTTAGCTTTATCCAAATTTCATTTCACGAAAATCATAGGAAAAAAGAATTCATATGAAAAAAGAATTATCAATAAATATTTTCTTGATTAAAAAAATAAAATTTATTTTAAACCCCGATTTATTACACTAAACGAATTTTTTTAATCTTTCACTTTCCATTTACAATAACTACAATTGTTTGTTAAGAGTACAACCTTGAGCATACCACTGGCGTAGCTAGAAATTCGAGCCACAAGTTCAAAAATTTTGTAAAGACCAAGATGAATGTAGAAAAATAATTTAGAAATATTAACAAAATATTTATAATGAACCTATTCTACCATAATGCACAATGGTATGGGGTCAAATAACAATTTATTACTATAAATCTATATTTTCAAAGGAGTAAAGGTAAAACTTATTTATTATAACTTTTTTCCTAATTAAATTCGAACATTCAAAATTTCTGTTTTTCAAATTTCAGTGGGGTCAGTTGCCCACACAGCCAATACGCCGGAGGATAACAAGTAACAATTTTGCCCAAATTTTACCAATTAAGCCGAGCCCATACTTCACCGTTATTAGGTTGAGTATGCGAATGCTATATTTTTAGTTTAATAATTTTGTGTATATTTTGTATTTTATAGTCATGAATTTCTGTACCAGCAGAACATATGAATTTGTCTATGTTAGTCAATTTTAAAATCATAAAAACGATAAACTTTAACTTACGTAGTCGTTTTCTAAAATTCATATCCAATTTCAAATAATGATAAAATTCTAATTTTTATTATAATGCAAGTTCGAACCCAATAATATTTACTTTATCGAGAAATTATGACGTACTCCTTAACTTTTAAGGAAGATATTATATAAAAAAGTCAATTTAATTATAATTTAAACAATGCTGGTCATGTCCTAAATGCCCCTAGCTAGATCCCCTACGCTGGTATATATTTAGGCCCATTGGATAAATTACATTACATCTGTATATTAGCCTATACAGTCTCGAAATTTTGGTACCCATCGCTATGCATATACATTTCAATTCATTTCGACTGTGAGATATGGAGATTCTAAGTTAAATAATCAAACAATGGCTCTAACAATGAAGTACTAAGGAAAAATGGTGACCATTTTGGTGGTGGACGATGATAGAACTTGCTTATCTCTTATTGCTAGTTTGCTAAAGGGATGCGCCTATCGAGGTATGTATATAAACTCTATTCATTTCTTGTTTATAAATCTGCTAATAATTCATATTTTATTGTACGAGTTAAAACAAGAGGAAATTATAAAAAAATTGCCAGAAGATTTGGTTCATTTTGACTGATTTTTAAATTACCATCTCAAATCTTTTGATGTGGCATACTGATCTTTCTAGAATATAGTATCAGATGCCTTTTTCTAACATCTTTAGATTTTAAATGAGCTCCGTTACTTAACAGATGTTGCGTCTAATATTTTCTTGTTTTGTTTTGCTCATAGTATTGACTGCCAAGGATCCTCTGGATGCTTTGCGCATCCTACGGACTGGAGTCATTAAGTTTGATCTGGTGGTATCTGATGTCCACATGCCAGGCATGGATGGGTTTGAACTACAAAGATGGATTCATCAAGATTTTCAATTACCGGTTGTATGTGAGTGTCACTATAACTGAATTTAAATTTCATTAATATATAACCGCGCTTTATGAAAAATAGTTTTATCTAGTGCTATGTTAGGTATTTTTTTATTACCGCAATTTTTTTGAAGCGCATAATAAATTTTTCATGCAATAGTAAACGATATTAAGAAGGCGGTTGCTCGGTTTTTAGATCAGTTTTTCAGAGTTCCGAAAGACAAAGCTCTTCTAACAAAAAAGAACAAGCTTAATTGGACACCTTTTCTCCATGACAAGTTTGTAAGAGCTGTGCAGCATCTAGGGCCTCAAGGTAAGATGTTACATTTTAACATGTCTTTCACTACAGTTTAATGATGTCGATTATGTCTCACATACTTGAATTGTCCGCGATGAATTTTTGTTGTAGGATCTATTCCGAGGAACATTGTTACCGTAATGAATGTGCCTGGACTGAGGAGGGAACAAGTAGCCAGTCACTTGCAAGTTAGTTCCTCCCCCTCTTTTCTCCTTTTCTTCTGTGTGACGAGAATTTCTAATTTTGCTGTTCTAATGTCTTCTTTATTCATATTGGCAGAAGTACCGAATCGACCAAGAGAAACAGTCTGAAGCAGAACAAAATCCAGACTTGTTTAAAACACTCCCAAAATGGGAAAAGGTGGTCCTCATCGTTTCTCAGCCCTAAGGAACTACTAGGTTACGGACAATCTAAGCTACTAACCAGTCCAGGTAATTAAACAGTTGACACGATTCTGTCAGGCATTTGTTAACATGAATGAGCTTGGGTGAAAACTATTTGATTTGTAATGCTACAGGTTTTCCCCAAGTGGCCTAACAAAACGGTACATATCCCAGTCTGATGTACCAGCCACAAACACCCGAATTTTCTAGCAGTGACAAGATTAGAAGTGGATTTAATTTTGTCCAAACTTTGGCTCCGATTCACATGAATCAGAATGGCTTTTCTAAACAAACACAGCCACAAAACTTCTATACTGGCGGTGCACTTGAAGTTTACAATACATTTGCTTCATAGAGAAATTTCGCATCTCCTACATTTGATAATATTATCCCTGAGCAACAATACAGATCTGCTGATCAAATTAACATTTCCGTTTATGGAAGTACCTATCAGTCAACTGATTTGGTATATTAAGTTTACATAAATTCATGTTCTACTCTGTCTCTACTAAACAACTTAAGGTCTACAATTTAAATTTCAAAATATGCCTAATTATTTTCATCTTTCTCCTTTACGTGTTATCACATGTAGAATAAAAATCAAGAGTACTACATACGAAACAATTTAGATTTTGGAGATGTCTTTCTGGTTAATAAAGACTTGCCAAATACTGACAATGTGCAAACAGACCTTGATGAGGTATATACTTAATATATGTAGAATTATTTAGATATTGATATATTCTGCATGATTATGTACATATTTCTCCTCCACGTGTTATCGCATGTAGAACAACAATCAAGGACTATTACATCGGAAACAGTTTTAATTTTGGAGATGCCTTTCTAAACAAAGACATGCAAAATGCTGACAAGGCGCACATAAGCCTTGATGAGGTAATTATTTAGATATTGATACATTGCTGCAAATACACAGAGGACTAATTGTTTGTTTGAGGAGTGTCTCAAAAATAGCTTCTCATCTTCAAATTTAACCAGAACAATATATTAAAAGACTTTTAAATTTATAGTACATTTGTTTCACAGAGAGATTTTGCATATCCTCAAATCGATTATGTTGTCCCTGAGCAGAAAAACAAATCAACTGATGATGAGGTAAAATTAACATAAATTTATGTTCTGCTCTTTCTCTTCTATACATCTTGTCTTAGAATTTAAAATTTCTACAAGTGTGCATGAATATCTTCATCTTTCTCTTTTACGTGTTATCGCTTGTAGAACAAAAATCAAGACTACGACATCGGAAACAATTATGATTTTGGAGGTGCCTTTCTGGTAAACAAAGACATGCCAAATGCTGACAAGGTGCCCACAAACCTTGATGTGGTACTGACTTAATATTTGCAAAATTATTTAGATATCAATATATTTCTGCATAATTATCTTCATCTTTCTCCTTTACGTGTTATCACATGTAGAACAAATATCAAGACTACTACGTTGGAAACAATTTTGATTTTGGAGATACCTTTCTGGAAGACAAAGATATGCCAAATGCTGACAAGGTGAACACAGACCTTGACGAGGTATAGACTTAGCATATGAAAGATTATTCAGATATCAAAATATATTGATGCATAGAGAAGTGGGGATATCTTGCTCAAATATTCTCAATATATATATTTTGCTCAAATAAGAACTTATTAAAATGAGAATTATGAGAACTTGTAATCTTCGTAGTTAAAGTTTGTAATTTTATAAAATTTAAAATTTTTACTTTGCACAAAATCATCAATTTTCGAATTCAAAATTTTACCTTTTTAAAAGTCAGCAATTTTAATTACAAAAATTCTTACGATTTTCAATTATTAAATGGGGATCCCAATGGGGATCTCGTCCCTTTTTGGGCACACTTAAGTACAATATCAATCTTTTCAATAGTTATTGAGAATATTGGGGTAGGAGGGACTCGCTTGAGTCCTCCAGTATCCAACCAGGGATATCAGGATCTGATATCATGTTAAGATCATATTTCATATCATTAAGACTCAGGAATAGCTGCATAACATAAGTCATTTCACGTGAAACAAGCAATTACTAATATTTTACATATACATAGCATTAAACTTGATAACTTCGCTAGTATGAGATGTTGATACATGTTTCATGTTAAATGGAATTAAGAAATTACAATACCAGGTCTTAAAATTGAACATGAGTCTTTTAGCTTTTCATCTTCAATGCTAAACTAATTAATCCTGTATATGACAAATATTATAGTATCATGATAATGGATGTAACAACACTGGGACTCCCCATTTTGAATCGAAAGGAAATCATCAGTCTAATGATGATCAGTAGGTATTATCCTAGCTTACAATAGTAGCTTAGCATTTCAAATTTTAAACTACAAATATCTATATAATTTTATTTTTACCTCATAATTAAATTAATAATTCCCATGTGAAATGTTATTAGGAATGGGCGAGGATTTTTGGGCGAGGTTGCTTTCTGAATGACAACAACAAATTTTGAGGACTTGCATCAACTATTTGGAACTATTTCCCCTTTGGTTTGATAAAAAAAAATTTGTGCTCGCAGCGATTGCGTAATGACATGAAAAATCTCATGGTTTGAATAATTGTTTCGCTTAGTTCATACTCTGACGATTGGTTTTAAGATTTCAATTATGTTACTTTAATTTTTCAATTTTATTATTTATCTAGAAAATGTTATATGAAAATTAGGTTTATGAAAACATACCACCTAATATTGTAGTTTCGCATATAAAATCTGTGATTAATGAGAACGAAGATTCATCTAAACTTTCATGGAATCGAGTTGTTTATGTCTTTTTCGCTCACGTATCTAATAGTAACAGTTTCGATTAATGAGAAGAAAGGCGAGTTTCTGTTCAATCTTTTTACCTCTATTAGAAGTTATTGTCGATAATTTGAAACACTGTATCCACGGAAATTCTAAAAAATCTTTTAGGCTTATTTCTATTGTTTCTGAATTACTTTTCCAAGATTGACAAATTATGAACTGTCTTTTGTTGTCGAAAGAAATTTCTTGTGATATTTACCACCATCACAATTTTGATGCAAGAGTTCCAAATCTCCAAAAATACCATAAAAAACATTCCCAAAAAACCAACACCAACACATACACTAAGAAAACCAACACGTAGTAAACTCGAGAATCGTTACGCATATACCCGTTGTTATGTTTGTGTGCGTTTAGGGCTTTACGAAATGTAAAACTTGTAATTTTGAATTCCACTTGCCGTAACTGTAAAAAACTTCTTTCGTAGTTTGTAAATATATAAAGATCGTGTCAAGGTGATTTACGGTTTCGGAGAAAAGTCCGTTTTAGTGAACAATGTCGAGAAAGCCAAACTGTTACGTGGTACTGACAGGGGAATAAACATGGCCCTCAATTTTTTTTAAAACTTATGAAACATGAACAGTTGATGACCTATACAGCGAGGAAGACCTCTTTAAAATTTGAACTTAAAATGTTAAATTTTAGATTTAACAAAAATATCGGAGTCAAGGTCATGCAAAGAGTAGTCACCAAAAATGCTTACTGCCTAAAAACTGCTATCTCCGGTTTTTTATTGCACTTCCTAAAAATATATTTTTGAGTAATTTTATTCTAGACACTCTGTAGATCGTGCACGCAAAGACGGTGTGTCAATTGAGTTAACTATTTGAGAAATATCAATATATTTAGTAAAAGTGGTGCAAATAGTAAAACCCCATAGTTGACCAAACTTTTAATATATTTTTCATCTAATTAAATAAATGTTTTCAAATTGTAACTTTTATGAAAAATATTAAAAATACATACACAAGAAGCTCCTTGAGATGGTTTGGTACTTAAATATCAATTTTCTAATTTATTAAAGATATAAGAGTGTGAGATGCGTAATAGTAACATTGAGGAAACTGAACTCAAGAAGCCACAAGATTACAACAATAGCTAATCCAAAATATTAGAATATTTGCATGACAAAATTCAGAATTATTGTTCCAAAATTTTTAGGAAAATCATCGTATGAGTTTTAAACTATACTTCTATTGATTATTATCTTCACATCAAATATAATGACTTGCAAAATTCATGTCTTTGTATTTGTGTTTTGAATTTTAGAATACATATGCAACTATTTCTTTTTCGGTATTCCTAGAAGGTGAAATCATTGGTTACTCTACGAATATCAGGCAGTCGCAAAATCAAAAGACATTTTTAGAAAACCATGAAAACATAAGTACAAAAATAAAAACCTTTAACTTAAAATGCAGTTTGGTAGAGGACATAATCCTTGAAGGGAAAAATAATCTGGAATACTAGTTGCATGAACTGTACTTCTTTTCTCTTTTTCGTGGACATTTCATGTAGTCATGAGCAGTTGCTTTGCATTGTTTACCCTTCCGAGGCTTCTAATTTGCATTATTCATTGCCTTCTCTTTTAGACTGATATATCTCTTCAAGGCTGACCCTTTATTTTTACATATGTTTTGTACTTTAACTTTGACATCTTGTGTCAGCTTCTGACCAACTACATTTGCCATAAACTCTGCTTTCGACATAACACCTACACTACCATCACCATCATCCATATCAGTACTTAATTGCTTTACTGTCCAATAAACATGATCCAACTTATCTAAATCTGTACCAGCTTTGTTAACCACTTTACGGAATTCAAACCTGATATGACTAACTTTGACTGCAACCTTTTGCATTTTAAGATGATCTTCGGAAATAACAAAAGACACTGAAGAACTGCCACTTTCAGCAATTTTCATCCAACGATTGAAAACCATACTTTTGGGGAATTTAACTAATCCAATTTGTTTTAAACCACAGAAATACCACACATAAAAAACTTATTGCATGAACACACATCATGATCATAGCTGACACTCACCTGCAAAATTTAATCAAATGTAATAATCACCAACACAGAGTATACTATGTAATTAATGAAATATCATACAATTACCTTAAAGATTTTATCTTTCACTTTAACATCTCTGATTTCCAAACAAGTAATGCCGTCAATTTCTTCACTCATTTTCTTGATTTGCATATTCAAACAAGAAGAAATAATCTCATCTTGAAGTTTATAAAAAATAGCTCTTGTAAACAAATCAGTAGCATCATCTTCAATGAACCACTTTGAAACAGTAATTGGCAGGCTTGAATTGGACTCATGGTTTAATCTACGAGTTTCATTCCGCCGCTTATCCATAGCATTTTCAAACCGAAACCAGAATTCACATAAAGTACTCCCTTATCTATAAAACTGACTAAAGAAAAAATTATCACTCTTAGACCGCGAGGTAGTTCTCATTTACCCAAACACAGGTTCACCTCAAAAATACGCAGGAATCCAAGACTTTCTAAGCGAATACATTTTTCCTAACCACTTGTTCCATTCAAGTTTAAACTCTTTCATAACTGATAACCACCCTGATTCAAACTCATCAGGCTAAATAGTTGAAGACCAGATAAATTTCTTCATCTTCTCCATAAAGTCAGTTTCCTTACACAATCGATTGCCAAGCTGACAAATAAATTACAGCAAATACAAAAATCAAACATTGAAATCACTTCAACAACTTAAAAACGATAAATAAAAGAAGCCAAAAAAGCCAAACAAAGAAAATCAATATTACCAACAAATAATATTATAGAAGCGAAATCAGTGATCATTTTCAAAGAAGATGGTATTGGTTAAAAAATATAAATCAATCTTACAAAAACAGTAACAACCAAATGCAATAAATCACCAAAATAAAAAAATAAATTTAAAAATTATCATCTAACATACCTTAAGAGGGGATTTCTGGATTATATGCCACATGCATAAACGATGCTTAGTGGCAGGATATTCATTGGTTGCTTTAAAAACTTCAGGAACAACAGCTTTCATTGCATGACACTGGTCAGAACGATAAGAATATGATTATGCTTTATTGCTTCAAAAAATGCTGAAACGCCCATTTATAATGACTGTTATCCTTCTTAACAAGAAGACATGCAGCAAATGTGACACATAGATCATGTTTATCCACACCGGTAAAAGGAGCAAAGATCATGTTATACCTGTTAAAATAAACACAAAATGGTCAAAAAGAATCATACAATTTAAAAAAAAACCTAAAATGGTAGAAAATATACCGATTTGTATTAAATGTAGCATCAAAGGATACAACATATCCATTTAATTCATAATTTCTTCTAGCAGTAGTATCAGCCCAAAAAAGATTCGTTAAATGACCCTCACAATCAACATCATATGCATAATAAAATGATTCACATGTCTCATGTAAAACTTTAAACTTTTCCAGCAATATCTGTGCATCAGCCTAACCAACATAACACCTTAAATCTCTATTAAAATTCTGAAAATCATGTACCAAAGCACCAATATTGCCATAACCACCAACCTGTTCCTTCATCAAAGTAAGAGATTTACTAGTACCAATATTCACTTTAGCAGTATCAACAACATGTTAGCGCATACGATTAGTCATTTCTCTATTTGCTTTCAAAAATTGAAGACCCTCTTCAGAAGCTAACGGATGATTGTGTTTTTCCTCAAACACAGCAATAACATACTTGTCGGACCAATACGACCTCCCTGAAACAGTCCTCCTACGCTTAACAATTTTACTAGAACTTTCATCTAAATTTCTAGGCAGATCATTAAAACCAGCTCTCCCACAAATAATATATTTTCTCAAAATTATTTCATCCCTATCATCTTTCATTTCAATATTCAACCTCACATTAAATCTAGATAACCTCCCATATTCCTTGTAAAATTCAATACCTTTTTCCAAACTATCAAAACTCTGATTAACCTCTGGTTTAGAAATATCACCACTATACTTTGGAATGTAATACTTATGACCACCATGTGTAATATTAAAACGCGAAACAGAAATCTCACTTTCAGATAAACTGTTACCGCCATTAGATACATAATCACCTACTAAACGGCTAATATGACACGAATCACCGCAACTGGAACCTAAAAACATATAAAAAATTCAGTCATAACAAACTAAAATATATTAATATAGCATAATTAACCAACAATCACTAACAATACACTTGTTTACAATTACAAATAAAAAAGCAATATCAATGATAACAAATGTACCACATGTAAAATTAATTAATAACTACATTATCACTAATCGTAGTCAAATAATCAGTTAAGGCTTAAGACATAAGCAAATGACATTGATTCACAGAAAATTATAATCACTAAAAAAATACCAATAATAACTTACAAATTCAAAATACATAAGAAACAAAACTACAAACGCACTACAATCAAAGTTAGCTCACAACATATAATCACTAATAATAGTCGAATAATCAGTGAAAGTAACTATTAAATTTTACATTTAAACTACTAAATCAACTGAAAGGTATGAAACACATAAAAAGAGTTTAAGACGCAAGTAATTACCTTAATTCATAGAAATTTTCAACAAATCTGAAGTAATCGTGCTTTAGAATACCTATGAAATCAATCGATTAAAAAAATGAAAAGAAACAAGATATGAACTTAGTGAGCTCAGTGATAATCACGAAAAAGAAAAATTGAAGAAAGATAGAGAATGTACGGGATGCGGAAATTGATAGAGAAAACTTAGAGAGAGAAATAGTAGAGAGAGAAAGAATAGAAATAAATGGTGACCTTGAAATTAATTAGACCATATAAATGTCTTCAAGGTTTTGAATTAATAACAAAATAAACCGATCGGATGAATCTTTGGGAAAAAAATAAATGGCTGTGATTTCATTCTACTTATATAATAAGAATTATTTTCATTTCAACAATTGCTTATATACATACATATATATATATATTGCTCAAATAAGAACTTCTTAAAATGAGAATTATGAGAACTTGTAATCTTCATAGCTAAAGTTTGTAATTTTATAAAATTTAAAATTTTTACTTTGCACAAAATCATCAATTTTCGAATTCAAAATTTTACCTTTTTAAAAGTCAGCAATTTTAATTACGAAAATTCTTACGGTTTTCAGTTTCAGAAGTTCTCTTTAGAGCACTATCATATATATATATATATATATATATATATATATATATGTGTGTGTGAACCTCAAATAAATTGTAATCCATAAAATAATAACCTCACTAAAATACTATTTTATGGAGTCCCAACATAATCAACACAATATATTTTTACATCTAATGAAGTAATACACTAGCTAAAATATTATATTTTCTCTAGTTTATAATCACTACTTATACCTATATCAATCACTAGTTTATAATTTTTATTCTAAAATTGGTTTGTATTTGAAAATTGTCGTGTATATATATATATATATATATTTATATATACTGTGGTGTGAATTTTAGTTCTCTTTTTTTTATTTCCTTTAATATATTTTGAAGAGATTTTAACCTGAGCAACATTTTAAACCTTTTCTTGTCAAGGAACTAGAAATGCTTATAACCTTTTTTTGCTAATTGTTTTGGACTAATTAACGTAAATCGTATTTTTTTGTGGGTCCTCGAACCAAATATTCTTTGAAATTTATAGTCAACCAAAAGCGGACAGAACTTCGATTCAGCTAATCCATACATATCATACTTATATATTCAATCTAATATTTATTTTAGTATTTTTAAGAAGATATTGTTTGAACATCTTTTTATAATTTTTTTTAATAAAAAGGTATTGTTAAAAAGGTATTGCTCATCTATTAAATGAAATAATGAATTTGAGATTATTCTATAAGAAAAATGAAGGTGCTCTTGTCTTTATCTTTAACCCTCCACCTGTTTATATCGAAAACTCAACTATTGGAAATTTAGCTTTATCCAAATTTCATTTCACGAAATCAATAGGAAAAAAGAATTCATATGAAAAAAGAATTATCAATAAATATTTTCTTGATTAAAAAAATTAAAATTTATTTTAAACCCAGATTTATTACACTAATAAAAAATTTTTAATCTTTCACTTTCCATTTACAATAACTACAATTGTTTGTTAAGAGTACAACCTTCAGCATAACCACTGGCGTAGCTAGAAATTCGAGCCACAAGTTCAAAAAATTTTTAAAGACCAAGATGAATGTAGAAAATAATTTAGAAATATTAACAAAATATTTATAATGAACCTATTCTACCATAATGCACAATGGTATGGGGTCAAATCACAATTTATTACTATAAATCTATATTTTCAAAGGAGTAAAGGTAAAACTTATTTATTATAACTTTTTTCATAATTAAATTCGAACATTCAAAATTTCTGTTTTTCAAATTTCAGTGGGGTCAGTTGCCCACACAGCCAATACGCCGGAGGATAACAAGTAACAATTTTGCCCAAATTTTACCAATTAAGCCGAGCCCATACTTCACCGTGATTAGGTTGAGTATGCGAATGCTATGTTTTTAGTTTAATAATTTTGTGTATATTTTGTACTTTTATAGTCATGAATTTCTGTACCAGCAGAACATATGATTTTTGTCTATGTTAGTCAATTTTAAAATCATAAAAACGATAAACTTTAACTTAAGTATCATTTTCTAAAATTCATATCCAATTTCAAATAATGATAAAATTCTATTTTTATTATAATGCAAGTTCGAACCCAATAATATTTTACTTTATCAAGAAATTATGACGTACTCCTTAACTTTTATGGAAGATATTATATAAAAAAAGTCAATTTAATTATAATTTATCACAATGCTGGTCATGTCCTAAATGCCCCTAGCTAGATCCCCTACGCGGTATATATTTAGGCATATTGGATAAATTATACCTACATCTGTATATTAGCCTATACAGTCTCGAAATTTTGGTCCCATCACTATTGCATATACATTTCAATTCATTTCGACTGTGAGATATGGAGATTTCTAAGTTAAATAATCAAAATAATGGCTCTAACAATGGAAGTACTAAGGAAAAAATGGTGACCATTTTGGTGGTGGACGATGATAGAACCTGCTTATCTCTTATTGCTAGTTTGCTAAAGGGATGCGCCTATCGAGGTATGTATATAAACTCTATTCATTTCTTGTTTATAAAATCTGCTAATAATTCATATTTTAATTGTACGAGTTAAAAACAAGAGGAAATTATAAAAAATTGCAGAAGATTTGGTTCATTTTGACTGATTTTTAAATTACCATCTCAAATCTTTTGATGTGGCATACTGATCTTTCTAGAATATAGTACCAGATGCCTTTTTCTAACATCTTTAGATTTTAAATGAGCTCGTTACTTAACAGATGTTGCGTCTAATATTTTCTTGTTTTGTTTTCTCATAGTATTGACTGCCAAGGATCCTCTGGATGCTTTGTGCATCCTACGGACTGGAGTCATTAAGTTTGATCTGGTGGTATATGATGTCCACATGCCAGGCATGGATGGGTTTGAACTACAAAGAAGGATTCATCAAGATTTTCAATTACCGGTTGTAAGTGAGTGTCATTATAACTGAATTTAAATTTCATTAATATATAACCGCGCTTTATGAAAAATAGTTTTATCTAGTGCTATGTTAGGTATTTTTTTGATTACCGTAATTTTTTTGAACCGCATAATAAATTTTTTATGCAATAGTAAACGATATTAAGAAAGCGATTCCTCGGTTTTTAGATCAGTTTTTCAAATGATTAGTATCAATCTTTTGGATTTTTTTCCTCAATTTTAGTTGTACAGTTCCCTCAATGATCTTCACCAATACACTAATCAAACTCTTGAAATTTTATTGTTAGTGATGTCAGGTGACAAAGAAGCTAATAATCTATGCGAGGGAAGTCAGGTGGAGCTTCCCTTTTCGTATCTAAGCCCATTACTACAGAAGACTTGAAATCAATATGGGATTTTATGAACCAATGGAAAAAGAATCTAGCTAAAGGGAAAAACTTAATATCTGATGATAGTTCTGCTAAGGACAATGAAGATGACACTGGTAATAAGTTATATGAAAAGTTATCGAAGCGAAAGCTTCAGATAACTGATAATGAAGATCATAATCATGGAAAAAACAGAGTTCTGAAAGACAAAGCTCTTCTAACAAAAAAGAACAAGCTTAATTGGACACCTTTTCTCCATGACAAGTTTGTAAGAGCTGTGCAGCATCTAGGGCCTCAAGGTAAGATTTTACATTTTAACAAGTCTTTCACTACAATTTAATGATGTTGATTATGTCTCACATACTTGAATTATCCGCGATGAATTTTTATTGTAGGATCTATTCCGAGGAACATTGTTACCGTAATGAATGTGCCTGGACTGAGGAGGGAACAAGTAGCCAGTCACTTGCAAGTTAGTTTATCCCCCCTCTTTTCTCCTTTTCTTCTGTGTGACGAGAATTTCTAATTTTGCTGTTCTAATGTCTTCTTTATTCTAATATTCGCAGAAGTACCGAATCGACCAAGAGAAACAGTCTGAAGTCTGAAGCAGAACAAAATCCAGACTTGTTTAAAACACTCCAAAATGGGAAAAGGTGGTCCTCATTGTTTCTCAGCCATAAGGCACTACTAGGTTACGGACAATCTAAGCTATTAACCAGTCCAGGTAATTAAATAGTTGACACGATTCTGTCAGGCATTTGTTAACATGAATGAGCTTGATAATCCCAGATCACTCCGGGGCCTTCTCCTTACTGGGCCCGGACTCAAACTCCTTTTGGACTACGACGGCGGCGGCGTGCGGTGTAGCTGTAGGGTTGGAACCTACAAAACAGAACCGGAGGGGGTAGCGTCCCCGCGGCACCTCCGGCATGAGAATGAGAAAGGGGTTTTAAGGAGAAGGAGGGCAAAGTTGGGATTATGCGAATATATTTGTGAGGAGTACGTGTGTGCATGTAAGTATAGGTGAGGGAGAGAGTATGTAAGATTGTAACCTGTAACCTTCCTTCCATTCTACCTTTTATAGGCCTCCTACTAAGGTTAAGGGGTTTGTCCCTTTTCATCTGGACCGTAGGTTGGCCTTTTGGACTGTAGGGCAGCTGGACGCCTGGGATGCGTCAGAATACTACCATATCCGGACCGTAGGAACGTCTTGGATCCCGGATACCTGGACGGTGGCGATGCTGCCACATGTCCTGGGCTCCTCAAGGTTAACGCTGAATCCGTCAGATTACTGCCAGATCCGGACCGTAGGATTGTTCAGGATCTCTGGGACCTGGACGGTGGTGATGTCGCCACGTGTCCTGGGGTCTTGTATTTAGGCCCTGGGCCTCTTCACTTGTGCCTGAATTGTTATGGGTTATCATTTTCCCCCACTCCCTTATGCGGGTTTACCCGGATGGGGGAGTAGAGTAATTGCCTTTGTGCCGCGGCGCCTTTGTAAAATTTTGGGGGTTGTTTGATTTGCTGCCCCTTAACCCCGGGGTCACATGGGGATGAGACTCCGGGGTTGATTTGGTTAGTCATTTGACTTGAGTTCAAGGTGAGATTCCTTGAAATACTTTGGAAAATTTTGGGGGTTGTTTGATTCATTGCCCCCTAAGCCCGGGGTCACATGGGGATGAGACTCCGGGGTTGACTTGGTTAGTCATTTGACTTGAGTTCAAGGTGAGAGTCATTGAAATACTTTGGAAAATTTTAGGGGTTGTTTGATTTATTGCCCCTAGCCCCGGGGTCAAATGGGGATGAGACTCCGGGGTTGACTTGGTTAGTCATTTGATTTTGAGTTCGAATTTTGGGCACGGTTTTGTGGGCAAGTACACTCCTGACATTTGATTTAACTAGACTCTGAAAAGCTGTCCCTGCAAATCCGGGATGCCAGGCGGCTTTTGGGATTCCAGCCGGGGTCAGAGATATACACTTTTTATGCGTATCTTTTGAGTGTACAATTTCCCCCCCTTATTTTCCTAAAAAGACGCACCGTGACATGATTGCAGTAGTGGTAATAATTGTTGCGGTTATTAAATTGACGCCAATCAGGGGGTGCCACGTGGCCCTGACGGTTCCCTTAATCACAAAATCGTTCATCTCTTCTCTCTACCCTCTATAAATACTTGCATTTTCTCTCCATTTTTATTTTACGCAAACACTTCCACAGAGAGAGCCAAGAGAGATTTTCAGAGATTTTTCAGAGCATTTCTTGTTGAAGCCACATTTCTTTCTCCTGCCCATTTGTAAGTATCTCGATTCTTTTGCTTCCTTTTTCACTTTTTCCTTATGTTTTTGCAATGCATGTAGTTATTTTGCGAGAGTTTTTGCTTCGCCACTTTGCATTTCTTGCTCGTATTTCATGACCGCCTTGATGTTTTGGCCTTGAATCTTTGTAGTGTAGTTTTTGCGTAGCTTTTCCAATGGCTTTGTGTCTCATTTGTGTAAATAACATGGATTTTGGTAGTTTTTTATGCGAAAAAGTGGGTTTTTAGTAGCGTAAAAAGTTAAAGAGCCCGGGGTGTGTTTTTTGGTTGTATATGTATGTATATGTTGTAGATCTTATTTTTGGGGTAAGATACGTACATGATTTGTTTCTAAACTTTTTCTGTTTTTTGTCTTTTTTTGTTGTTGGGTTCGGGTTTGGCATTGACTCCGTGGTGCGTTTATATAGACACGTATAGTATATGCCAGGTAGCCGTTTTAAACGTATTACTACTCTTAGGAACCGGTATCCCGAGCGTCCTGTCGGGTTAGGTGAACTTAACTCCTTCTACCCATCTTCCTCTTCTAGCTGTAGTTTAGTAGAGATGCCTCCCCGGGTTGACCAGCCTCAACAAGTTTTAGCTCAGACCCTAGTATTAGGTCCCGGGGGTACCCTATCGAATCCGGATGGGTCATCGAAGGATGTAGATGAATACTTTGTCTAGTGCAGAGTGAACCCCAAGACCCTGAGCTTTTATTACAGAGATTTATCTGAGGCATATGGGGGCCCAGATGGTTTGGGAGGTCGGGAGCCTTATAATAAGGATGAGATGAATAGGAAATTCTTCACCGCCCCAGGGACTAGGTATGAGCGTGGGGCAGTTCATAAAGAGGTCCAAGAGAAATACACGGACGCCGAGGTAGATGGCGCCCTTAGACTTGCCTTTAACCTTGATGACACATATCAGTGGAGATGGCCTGAGGAGCATGAAAGGGTATACCATCGACCGGAGGGGGGATGGGTTGGTATTCCATTAGAGCATCTCCGGGGCATGCGCCTTGGATTACATCAGTTCACCAAATCCCTATGCCGGGATGTTTATGGTATCCCTTTTACTCAGCTAGCCCCGAATTCGGTGAAATGGATCAGCTGGTTCTTAGCTTGCTGCCATGCCAAAAATTACCCCCCCACCTTCAAACTTTTTCATCATATTTTTAAAATTAAGAGATCCACCGCTCGGCCGATTTACGAGTTCATATTTAGGATAGAGGATTGTGGGTACCCCTCTGATAAGATGGTTCTCCCGGTTAGTATGTTGACGTCGCTTAAGGGATGGCACCGGGAGTTTATTTTTGTCCGGGGTGGGGATCTGGAGTTCATGCCACTCCATAAACTTGAAATTAAAACAGATAGGTTTCCGGTCCAGTGGCTCGGGCAAGCAGCTCTCGCAATGGTTTATGCCTTCTGTGGGGCACTTGGAACGCAGTGGACCCGGGACTATTTCACTAGCAATGAAAACATGCATGCTGCCGGATGTAAGTCTATTGCCTTAGTTTTATTTTGATACCGTAACTTTTATTGAGTGCTTGTATCCGGGACTGATATTTTGTTGTTTTCCTTTTCAGGTATTCCGAAGTTGATTCCCTAATCCCCCAATATATCTGCCCAACTTAAAGATCTGTCGGCCAAGCTGCGAAGGATTGGGGGAATGACGAGCGTGGATGTTGGGAAGAAGAAGGTTGGAGAGGGTGATGATGCAGCCCGGAAGGCGGCGCCGTCTCGCCCGGGGAGGACAACAATCGTGATCAACGAGCCCTGGGCCGAGGACGTGCAGCAGGGGGATGTGATAAGAGTTCCAGTACCTCGAAAGAGGAAGGGCGCCCCCGCGAGTTCCGGGGACAAAGGTGATGATGTGTCTGAGGGCCCGGTTTCAAAGAAGTCTGTTGTTGATCTGGCCCCGGACACTCCGGAAACTTTGAACGCCCTGCTTGCAAGTTTCACCCCGGAGACTCGCCGGAGAGAGTTGTTTGAGAATTATGCCAGCACGGCGGAGAGGAAGAAATACAAGAAGGAGCCCCTCGACGACTTCCTGGTCGGGCTTCAGGAGGATATCACTGTTGTAAGCCTTTTTCTTACTTGCCTTCTTCTTGTGTTCTTGTATTTGTGTTGCCTAATCATGACTTATAATGCTTTCAGGCTAACTCCCGGGTTGTTGGACTGGTTTGTATAACCCGGAGCCTTCAGGCGAAGGCTGATGCTGCCGAGGTCTATAAGACTGAATCCGAGCGGTTGTCCCGGGAGATCCGGGAGTTGAAGGAGGCGAGTGCAAGGGAGGCTGCTGCTCGTAAGAAGATTTTGGACGAGATCCGGGAGAGGCAGGACCGGGCTGAGGCTTCTGTCCGGGAGATGAGGGCTGAAAATCAAAAGTTGAGGGATGATCTTGCCGCCCGACCCACTCCCGAGGAGGTTCTGGCAGGGTTCCGGGGCAATCCCGCGTACTTCGAAGAGCTAAATGACAAAGCGCTGGAGAAGATCCAGATCTGCTGGAATGTTGCTTCGAAGTATCTCGGCGAAGAGTCTCATGGTACAATAGACGTCTTCTTGGAGAAGTATATAGAAGAGGAGACCCGGTTGGAGCAGGAAAAGGAAGCTCTCCGGGCAATGGAGTCCGGTGTTGGGACGTCCAGCAATGTTCCCTCCTTCTCCGGGTCGCCACTTGTCGAACAGCCTCCCGTACTAGAGGGTAATCCAGAGCAGCCTCCTTCTCCTCCCGCCGACTCTGCCGTTTGAAGCTTGAAGACTCTGCCATGTTTTGGCATGTAATTTCTATTTTCTTGTTTTTAGCCTAAGTCGTTCCGAACTAAGCCTTTTGGCTTTTTAGACTTGATTGTAATTTGAATCTCGAGTTGCCCCCCCGGGGTGTGTTTCCCCGGGGTAGTTTAATGTTATTATGCTTCGTTTCCTTCATATTGATTTGCATGTTTAGAACTTCTGACTTGGATACATGGGCTGTGTTTTAGCGGACACATGGGCTGTGTTTTTAGCGGACCCCGGGATGGGGTAAAAAATTTTAACTTACCAACATTTTATGAATACTCATGGGCTGAGCTTTTATAGGACCCCGGGTAGTGGTAATTTTTAACTTGATAGAAAAATATTTTATAAATACACATGGGATGTGTTTTGCGGACCCCGGGATGGGGTCATTTTCAATTTGATAGAAGCTTTATTACACATGGGCTGCGTTTTTGCGGACCCCGGGATGGGGTAAAAATTTTTGACTTATCAAGATTTTATGAATACTCATGGGCTGAGCTTTTATAGGACCTCGGGTAGGGGTAATTTTTAATTTGATAGAATTTTCTCCCTGGGGTGGGATAAAATTTCTATACCCTTTTTATAAAATCTTTGAGTACACATGGGCTGCATTTGTTTAAATTTGATAGCAAATAAAGGAACAACATAATGAAATTGGTTCAAGCTATGGATCGCTTAAAGTAGAGTTTTTTATTTATATTGAGAGCAAAATTACATTCTGGGGTGAATGAGGACAATGCTTACATCAAAATATCATAATATAGATGTAGATGTGTTTCCTGGCTGTGCACCTTTTCCTTATTGGTAGAATTTCCTTAGGCGGGCTCCATGCCAGGTATTGGGGACCTTGGTTCCGCTGAGTTAGCTCAGCTTATAAGTTCATAAAATATGAATTTTGTCTATGTTAGTCAATTTTAAAATCATAAAAACGATAAACTTTAAATTTCGTATCTTTTTCTAAAATTCATATACAATTTAAAATAATGATAAAATTCTATTTTTATTATAATGCGAGTTCGAACGCAATAATATTTTACTTTATCGAGAAATTATGACGTACTCTTTAACTTTTTAAGGAAGATATTATATAAAAAAAAGACAATTTAATTATAATTTATCACAATGCTGGTCATGTCCTACATGGTATATATTTAGGCACATTGGATAAATTACACCTACATCGGTATATAAGCCTATACTCTCTCGAAATTCTGGTCCATCACTATTGCATATACATTTCGATTCATTTCGACTGTGAGATATGGAGATTTCTAAGTTAAATAATCAAAACAATGGCTCTAACGATGGAAGTACTAAGGAAAAAGTGGTGACCATTTTGGTGGTGGACGATGATAGAACATGCTTATCTCTTATAGCTAGTTTGCTAAAGGGATGCCCCTATCCAGGTGAGTACATAAACTCTATTCATTTCTTGTTTATAAAATCTGCTAATAATTCATATTTTAATTGTACGAGTTAAAAATAAGAGGAAATTATAAAAAAAATTGCAGAAGATTTCGTTCATTCTGACTGATTTTTAAATTACCATCTCAAATCTTTCGATGTGGCATACTGATCTTTCTAGAATATAATATCAGATGCAGTCAGGGACTTTTTCTAACATCTTTAGATTTTAAATGAGCTCGTTACTTAACAGATTTTGCGTCTAATATTTTCTTGTTTTGTTTTCTCATAGTATTGACTGCCAAGGATCCTCTGGATGCTTTGCGCATCCTACGGACTGGAGTCATTAAGTTTGATCTGGTGGTATCTGATGTCCACATGCCAGGCATGGATGGGTTTGAACTACAAAGATGGATTCATCAAGATTTTCAATTACCGGTTGTATGTGAGTGTCACTATAACTGAATTTAAATTTCATTAATATATAACCGCGCTTTATGAAAGATAGTTTTATCTAGTGCTATGTTAGGTATTTTTTTTATTACCGCAATTTTTTTGAAGCGCATAATAAATTTTTCATGCAATAGTAAACGATATTAAGAAGGCGGTTGCTCGGTTTTTAGATCAGTTTTTCAGATGATTAGTATCAATCTTTTTGATTGTTTTTTTCCTCAATTTTAGTTGTACAGTTCCCTCAATGATCTTCACCAACAGACTAATCAAACTCTTGAAATTTTATTGTTAGTGATGTCAGGTGATTGAGAAGCTAGTAATCTATGCGAGGGAAGTCAGAGTGGAGCTTCCCTTTTCGTAGTTAAGCCCATTACTACAGAAGACTTGAAATCAATATGGGATTTTGTGAACCAATGGAAAAAGAATCTAGCTAACGGGAAAAACTTAATATCTGATGATAGTTCTGCTAAGGACAATGAAGATGACACTGGTAATAAGTTATATGAAAAGAAATCGAAGCGAAAGCTTCAGATAACTGATAATGAAGATCATAATCATGGCAAAAACAGAGTTCCGAAAGACAAAGCTCTTCTAACAAAAAAGAACAAGCTTAATTGGACACCTTTTCTCCATGACAAGTTTGTAAGAGCTGTGCAGCATCTAGGGCCTCAAGGTAAGATGTTACATTTTAACATGTCTTTCACTACAGTTTAATGATGTCGATTATGTCTCACATACTTGAATTGTCCGCGATGAATTTTTGTTGTAGGATCTATTCCGAGGAACATTGTTACCGTAATGAATGTGCCTGGACTGAGGAGGGAACAAGTAGCCAGTCACTTGCAAGTTAGTTCCTCCCCCTCTTTTCTCCTTTTCTTCTGTGTGACGAGAATTTCTAATTTTGCTGTTCTAATGTCTTCTTTATTCTAATATTGGCAGAAGTACCGAATCGACCAAGAGAAACAGTCTGAAGCAGAACAAAATCCAGACTTGTTTAAAACACTCCAAAATGGGAAAAGGTGGTCCTCATCGTTTCTCAGCCATAAGGAACTACTAGGTTACGGACAATCTAAGCTACTAACCAGTCCAGGTAATTAAACAGTTGACACGATTCTGTCAGGCATTTGTTAACATGAATGAGCTTGGGTGAAAACTATTTGATTTGTAATGCTACAGGTTTTCCTCCAAGTGGACTAACAAACGGTACATATCCCAGTCTGATGTACCAGCCACAAACACCCGAATTTTCTAGCAGTGACAAGATTAGCAGTGGATTTAATTCTGTCCAAACTTTGGCTCCGATTCACATGAATCAGAATGGCTTTTCTAAACAAACACAGCCACAAAACTACTATACTGGCGGTGCACTTGAAGTTTACAATACATTTGCTTCACAGAGAAATTTCGCATCTCCTACATTTGATAATGTTGTCCCTGAGCAACAATACAGATCTGCTGATCAAATTAACGTTTCCGTTTATGGAAGTACCTATCAGTCAACTGATTTGGTATATTAAGTTTACATAAATTCATGTTCTACTCTGTCTCTGCTAAACAACTTAAGGTTTACAATTTAAATTTCAAAATATGCCTAATTATTTTCATCTTTCTCCTTTACGTGTTATCACATGTAGAATAAAAATCAAGAGTTCTACATACGAAACAATTTTGATTTTGGAGATGCCTTTCTGGTTAACAAAGACTTGCCAAATGCTGACAATGTGCAAACAGACCTTGATGAGGTATATACTTAATATATGTAGAATTATTTAGATATTGATATATTCTGCATGATTATGTACATATTTCTCCTTCACGTGTTATCGCATGTAGAACAACAATCAGGACTACTACATCGGAAACAGTTTTAATTTTGGAGATGTCTTTCTAAACAAAGACATGCAAAATGCTGACAAGGCGCACATAAGCCTTGATGAGGTAATTATTTAGATATTGATACATTGCTGCAAATACACAGAGGACTAATTGTTTGTTGAGGAGTGTCTCAGAAATAGCTTCTCATCTTCAAATTTAACCAGAACAATATATTAAAAGACTTTTAAATTTATAGTACATTTGTTTCACAGAGAGATTTTGCATATCCTCAAATCGATTCTGTTGTCCCTGAGCAGAAAAACGAATCAACTGATGCTGAGGTAAAATTAACATAAATTTATGTTCTGCTCTTTCTCTTCTATACATCTTGTCTTAGAATTTAAAATTTCTACAAGTGTGCATGAATATCTTCATCTTTCTCTTTTACGTGTTATCGCTTGTAGAACAAAAATCAAGACTACGACGTCGGAAACAATTATGATTTTGGAGGTGCCTTTCTGGTAAACAAAGACATGCCAAATGCTGACAAGGTGCCCACAAACCTTGATGAGGAACTGACTTAATATTTGCAAAATTATTTAGATATCAATATATTTCCGCATGATTATCTTCATCTTTCTCCTTTACGTGTTATCACATGTAGAACAAATATCAAGACTACTACGTTGGAAACAATTTTGATTTTGGAGATACCTTTCTGGAAGAAAAAGATATGCCAAATGCTGAAAAGGTGAACACAGACCTTGATGAGGTATAGACTTAACATATGAAAAATTATTCAGATATCAAAATATATTGATGCATGGACAAGTGGGGATATCTTGCTCAAATATTCTCAATATATATATATATATTGCTCAAATAAGAACTTCTTAAAATGAGAATTATGAGAACTTGTAATCTTCGTAGTTAAAGTTTGTAATTTTATAAAATTTAAAATTTTTACTTTGCACAAAATCATCAATTTCCGAATTCAAAATTTTACCTTTTTAAAAGTCAGCAATTTTAATTACGAAAATTCTTACGATTTTCAATTACTAAGTGGGGATCCCAGTGGGGATCTCGTCCCATTTTTGGGCACATCAAAGTACAATATCAATCTTTTCAATAGTTATTGAGAATATTGGGGTAGGAGGGAATCGCTTGAGTCCTCCAGTAACCAGGGATATCAGGATCTGATATCATGTTAACATCATATTTCATATCATTAAGACTCAGGAATAGCTGCATAACATAAGTCATTTCACGTGAAACAAGCAATTACTAATATTTTACAAATACATAGCATTAAACTTGATAACTCCGCTAGTATGAGATGTTGATATATGTTTCATGTTAAATGGAATTAAGAAATTACAATACCAGGTGTTAAAATTGAACATGAGTCTCTTAGCTTTTCATCTTCAATGCTAAACTAATTAATCCTGTATATGACAAATATTATAGTATCATGATAATGGATGCAACACTGGGACTCCACATTTTGAATCGAAAGGAAATCATCAGTCTAATGATGATCAGCAGGTATTATCCTAGCTTACAGTAGTAGCTTAGCATTTAAAATTTTAAACTACAAATATCTATACAATTTTACTTTTACCTCATAATTAAATTAATAATTCCCGTGTGAAATGTTATTAGGGAATGGGTGAGGATTTTTGGGCGTGGTTGCTTTCTGAATGACAACAACAACTTTGGAGGACTTGCATCAACTATTTGGAACTATTTCCCCCTTGGTTTGATAAAAAAAAAATTATGCTCGCAGCGATTGCGTAATGACAAGAAAAATATGTGATTAATGAGATCGAAGATTCATCTAAACTTTCGTGGAATCGAGTTGTTTATGTCTTTTTCGCTCAGGTTTCTAATAGTAACAGTTTCGATTAATGAGAAGAAAGGCGAGTTTCTGTTCAATCTTTTTACCTCTATTAGAAGTTATTGTCGATAACTTGAAACAGTTTCGATTAATGAGAAGAAAGGCGAGTTTCTGTTCAATCTTTTTACCTCTATTAGAAGTTATTGTCGATAATTTGAAACAGTGTATCCACGGAAATTCTAAAAAATCTTTTAGGCTTATTTCTATTGTTTCTGAATTGCTTTTCCAAGATTGACAAATTATGAACTGTCTTTTGTTGTCGAAAGAAATTTCTTGTGATATTTACCACCATCACAATTTTGATGCAAGAGTTCCAAATCTCTAAAAATACCATAAAAACATTCCCAAGAAAACCAACACCAACACATACACTAAGAAAACCAACACGTAGTAAACTCGGGAATCGTTACGCATATACCCGTTGTTATGTTTGTGTACGTTTAGGGATTTACGAAATGTAAAACTTGTAATTTTGAATTCCACTTGCCGTAACTGTAAAAAACTTCTTTCGTAGTTTGTAAATATATAAAGATCTTGTCAAGGTGATTTACGGTTTTGGAGAAAAATCCGTTTTAGTGAACAATGTCGAGAAAGCCAAACTGTTACGTGGTACTGACAGGGGAATAAACATGGCCCTCAATTTTTTTTAAAACTTATAAAACATGAACAGTTGATGACCTATACAGCGAGGAAGACCTCTTTAAAATTTGAACTTAAAATGTTAAATTTTAGATTTAACAAAAATATCGGAGTCAAGGTCATGCAAAGAGTAATCACCAAAAATGCTTACTGCCTAAAAACTGCTATCTCCGGTTTTTTATTGCACTTCCTAAAAATATATTTTTGAGTAATTTTATTCTAGACACTCTGTAGATCGTGCACGCAAAGACGGTGTGTCAATTGAGTTAACTATTTGAGAAAAATCAATATATTTAGTAAAAGTGGTGCAAATAGTAAAACCCCATAGTTGACCAAACTTTTAATATATTTTTCATCTAATTAAATAAATGTTTTCAAATTGTAACTTTTATGAAAAATATTAAAAATACATACACAAGAAGCTCCTTGAGATGGTTTGGTACTTAAATATCAATTTTCTAATTTATTAAAGATATAAGAGTGTGAGACGCGTAATAGTAACATTGAGGAAACTGAACCCAAGAAGCCACAAGATTACAACAATAGCTAATCCAAAATATTAGAATATTTGCATGACAAAATTCAGAATTATTGTTCCAAAATTTTTAGGAAAATCATCGTATGAGTTTTAAACTATACTTCTATTGATTATTATCTTCACATCAAATATAATGACTTGCAAAATTCATGTCTTTGTATTTGTGTTTCGAATTTTAGAATACATATGCAACTATTTCTTTTTCGGTATTCCTAGAAGGTGAAATCATTGGTTACTCTACGAATATCAGGCAGTCGCAAAATCAAAAGACATTTTTAGAAAACCATGAAAACATAAGTACAAAAATAAAAACCTTTAACTTAAAATGCAGTTTGGTAGAGGATATAATCCTTGAAGGGAAAAATAATCTGGAATACTAGTTGCATGAACTGTACTTCTTTTCTCTTTTTCGTGGACATTCATGTAGTCATGAGCAGTTGCTTTGCATTGTTTACCCTTCTAAGGCTTCTTATTTGCATTATTCATTGCCTTCTCTTTTAGACTGATATATCTCTTCAAGGCTGACCCTTTATTTTTACATATGTTTGGTACTTTAACCTTGACATCTTGTGTCAGCTTCTGACCAACTACATTTGCCATAAACTCTGCTTTCGACATAACACCTCCACTACCATCACCATCATCCATATCAGTACTTAATTGCTTTACTGTCCAATGAACATGATCCAGCTTATCTAAATCTGTACCAGCTTTGTTAACCACTTTACGGAATTCAAACCTGATATGACTAACTTTGACTGCAACCTTTTGTATTTTAAGATGATCTTCGGAAATAACAAAAGACACTGAAGAACTGCCACTTTCAGCAATTTTCATCCAACGATTGAAAACCATATTTTTGGGGAATTTAACTAATCCAATTTGTTTTAAACCACAGAAATACCACACATAAAAAACTTATTGCATGAACACACATCATGATCATAGCTGACACTCACCTGCAAAATTTAATCAAATGTAATAATCACCAACACAGAGTATACTATGTAATTAATGAAATATCATACAATTACCTTAAAGATTTTATCTTTCACTTTAACATCTCTGATTTCCAAACAAGTAATGCCGTCAATTTCTTCACTCATTTTCTTGATTTACATATTCAAACAAGAAGAAATAATCTCATCTTGAAGTTTATAAAAAATAGCTCTTGTAAACAAATCAGTAGCATCATCTTCAATGAACCACTCTGAAACAGTAATTGGCAGGCTTGAATTGGACTCATGGTTTAATCTACGAGTTTCATTCCGCCGCTTATCCATAGCATTTTCAAACCGAAACCAGAATTCACATAAAGTACTCCCTTATCTATAAAACTGACTAAAGAAAAAATTCTCACTTTTAGACCGCGAGGTAGTTCTCATTTACCCAAACACAGGTTCACCTCAAAAATACGCAGGAATCCAAGACTTTCTAAGCGAATACATTTTTCCTAACCACTTGTTCCATTCAAGTTTAAACTCTTTCATAACTGATAACCACCCTGATTCAAACTCATCAGGCTCAATAGTTGAAGACCAGATAAATTTCTTCATCTTCTCCATAAAGTCAGTTTCCTTACACAATCGATTGCCAAGCTGACAAATAAATTACAGCAAATACAAAAATCAAACAATGAAATCACTTCAACAACTTAAAAATGATAAATAAAAGAAGCCAAAAAAGCCAAACAAAGAAAATCAATATTACCAACAAATAATATTATAGAAGCGAAATCAGTGATCATTTTCAAAGAAGATGGTATTGGTTAAAAAATATAAATCAATCTAACAAAAACAGTAACAACCAAATGCAATAAATCACCAAAATAAAAAAATAAATTTAAAAATTATCATTTAACATACCTTAAGAGGGGATTTCTGGATTATATGTCACATGCATAAACGATGCTTAGTGGCAGGATATTCATTGGTTGCTTTAAAAACTTCAGGAACAGCAGCTTTCAATGCATGACACTGGTCAGAACCATAAGAATATGATTATGCTTTATTGCTTCAAAAAATGCTGAACGCCCATGTATAATGACTGTTATCCTTCTTAACAAGAAGACATGCAGCAAATGTGACACATAGATCATGTTTATCCACACCGGTAAAAGGAGCAAAGATCATGTTATACCTGTTAAAATAAACACAAAATGGTCAAAAAGAATCATACAATTAAAAAAAAACCTAAAATGGTAGAAAATATACCGATTTGTATTAAATGTAGCATCAAAGGATACAACATCTCCATTTAATTCATAATTTCTTCTAGCAGTAGCATCAGCCCAAAAAAGATTCGTTAAATGACCCTCACAATCAACATCATATGCATAATAAAATGATTCACATGTCTCATGTAAAACTTTAAACTTTTCCAGCAATATCTGTGCATCAGCCTCACCAACATAACACCTTAAATCTCTATTAAAATTCTGAAAATCATGTACCGAAGCACCAATATTGCCATAACCACCAACCTGTTCTTTCATCAAAGTAAAAGATTTACTAGTACCAATATTCACTTTAGCAGTATCAACAACATGTTAGCGCATACGATTAGTCATTTCTCTATTTGCTTTCAAAAATTGAAGACCATCTTCAGAAGCTAACGGATGATTGTGTTTTTCCTCAAACACAGCAATAACATACTTGTCGGACCAATACGTTTGAAAACACATATTGCTTTACATCCGCACCTCCCTGAAACAGTCCTCCTACGCTTAACAATTTTACTAGAACTTTCATCTAAATTTCTAGGCAGATCATTAAAACCAACTCTCCCACAAATAATATATTTTCTCAAAATTATTTCATCCCTATCATTTTTCATTTCAATATTCAACCTCACATTAAATCTAGACAACCTCCCATATTCCTTGTAAAATTCAATACCTTTTTCCAAACTATCAAAACTCTGATTAACCTCTGGTTTAGAAATATCACCACTATACTTTGGAATGTAATACTTATGACCACCATGTGTAATATTAAAACGCGAAACAGAAATCTCACTTTCAGATAAACTGTTACCGCCATTAGATACATAATCACCTACTAAACGGCTAATATGAGACGAATCACCGCAACTGGAACCTAAAAACATATAAAAATTCAGTCATAACAAACTAAAATATATTAATATAGCATAATTAACCAACAATCACTAACAATACACTTATTTACAATTACAAATAAAAAAGCAACAGCAATGATAACAAATGTACCACATGTAAAATTAATTAATAACTACATTATCACTAATCGTAGTCAAATAATCAGTTAAGGCTTAAGACATAAGCAAATGACATTGATTCACATAAAATTATAATCACTAAAAAAATACCAATAATAACTTACAAATTCAATATACATAAGAAATAAAACTACAAACGCACTACAATCAAAGTTAGCTCACAACACATAATCACTAATAATAGTCGAATAATCAGTGAAAGTAACTATTAAATTTTACATTTAAACTACTAAATCAACTGAAAGGTATGAAACACATAAAAAGAGTTTAAAACACAAGTAATTACCTTAATTCATAGAAATTTTCAACAAATCTGAAGTAATCGTGCTTTAGAATACCTACGAAATCAATCGATTACAAAAAATGAAAAGAAACAAGATATGAACTTAGTGAGCTCAGTGATAATCACGAAAAAGAAAAATTGAAGAAAGATAGAGAATGTACGGGATGCGGAAATTGATAGAGAAAACTTAGAGAGAGAAATAGTATAGAGAGAAAGAATAGAAATAAATGGTGACCTTGAAATTAATTAGACCATATAAATGTCTTCAAGGTTTTGAATTAATAACAAAATAAACGGATCGGATGAATCTTTGGGAAAAAAATAAATGGCTGTGATTTCATTCTACTTATATAATAAGAATTATTTTCATTTCAACAATTGCTTATATACATACATATATATATATATTGCTCAAATAAGAACTTCTTAAAATGAGAATTATGAGAACTTGTAATCTTCGTAGCTAAAGTTTGTAATTTTATAAAATTTAAAATTTTTACTTTGCACAAAATCATCAATTTCCGAATTCAAAATTTTACCTTTTTAAAAGTCAGCAATTTTAATTACGAAAATTCTTACGGTTTTCAGTTTCAGAAGTTCTCTTTAGAGCACTATCATATATATATATATATATATATATATATATATATGTATGTATGTGTGTGAACCTCAAATAAATTGTAATCCATAAAATAATAACCTCACTAAAATACTATTTTATGGAGTCCCAACATAATCAACACAATATATTTTTACATCTAATGAAGTAATACACTAGCTAAAATATTATATTTTCTCTAGTTTATAATCACTACTTATACCTATATCAATCACTAGTTTGTAATTTTTATTCTAAAATTGGTTTGTATTTGAAAATTGTCGTGTATATATATATATATATATATATATATATATATATATATATATATATATATATATATATATATATATATATATATATACTGTGGTGTGAATTTCAGTTCTCTTTTTTTTATTTCCTTTAATATATTTTGAAGAGATTTGAACCTGAGCAACATTTTAAACCTTTTCTTGTCAAGGAACTAGAAATGCTTATAACCTTTTTTTGCTAATTGTTTTGGACTAATTAACGTAAATCGTATTTTTTTGTGGGTCCTCGAACCAAATATTCTTTGAAATTTATAGTCAACCAAAAGCGGACAGAACTTCGATTCAGCTAATCCATACATATCACACTTATATATTCAATATAATATTTATTTTAGTATTTTTAAGAAGATATTGTTTGAACATCTTTTTATAATTTTTTTTTTAATAAAAAGGTATTGCTAAAAAGGTATTGCTCATCTATTAAATGCCATAATGAATTTGAGATTATTCTATAAGAAAAATGAAGGTGCTCTTGTCTTTATATTTAACCCTCCACCTGTTTATATCGAAAACTCAACTATTGAAAATTTAGCTTTATCCAAATTTCATTTCACGAAATCAATAGGAAAAAGATTTCATATGAAAAAAGAATTATCAATAAAAATTTTCTTGAATAAAAAAATCAAAATTTATTTTAAACCCCGATTTATTACACTAAACAAATTTTTCTAACCTTTCACTTTCCATTTACAATAACTACAATTTTTTGTTAAGAGTACAACCTTGAGCATAACCACTGGCGTAGCTAGAAATTCGAGCCACAAGTTCAAAAATTTTGTAAAGACCAAGATGAATGTAGAAAATAATTTAGAAATATTAACAAAATATTTATAATGAACAGATTCTACCATAATGCACAATGGTATGGGGTCAAATCACAATTTATTACTGTAAATCTATATTTTCAAAGGAGTCAAGGTAAAACTTATTTATTATAACTTTTTTCCTAATTAAATTCGAACATTCAAAATTTCTGTTTTTCAAATTTCAGTGGGGTCAGTTGCCCACACACCCAATACGCCGGAGGATAACAAGTAATACTTTCGCCCAAATTTTACCAATTAAGTTGAGCCCATACTTCACCGCGATTAGGCTGAGTATGCGAATGCTATGTTTTTACTTTATTAATTTTGTGTATATTTTCTACTTTTATAGTCATGAATTTCTGTACCAACAGAACATGTGAATTTTGTCTATGTTAGTCAATTTTAAAATCATAAAAACGATAAACTTTAACTTACGTGTATCGTTTTCTAAAATTCATATCCAATTTCAAATAATGATAAAATTCTATTTTTATTATAATGCGAGTTCGAACGCAATAATATTTTACTTTATTGAGAAATTATGACGTACTCCTTAACTTTTTAAGGAAGATATTATATAAAAAAAGTCAATTTAATTATAATTTATCACAATGTTGGTCATGTACTAAATGCCCCTAGCTAGATCCCCTACGCTGTATATATTTAGGCACATTGGATAAATTACACCTACATCTGTATATTAGCCCATACACTCTCGAAATTTTGGTCCCATCACTATTGCATATACATTTCAATTCATTTCGACTGTGAGATATGGAGATTTCTAAGTTAAATAATCAAAACAATGGTTCTAACAATGGAAGTACTAAGGAAAAAATGGTGACCATTTTGGTGGTGGACGATGATAGAACCTCCTTATCTCTTATTGCTAGTTTGCTAAAGGGATGCCCCTATCGAGGTGTGTATATAAACTCTATTCATTTCTTGTTTATAAAATCTGCTAATAATTCATATTTTAATTGTACGAGTTAAAAACAAGAGGAAATTATAAAAAAATTGCAGAAGATTTGGTTCATTTTGACTGATTTTTAAATTACCATCTCAAATCTTTTGATGTGGCATACTGATCTTTCTAGAATATAGTATCAGATGCAGTCATGGACTTTTTCTAAGATCTTTAGATTTTAAATGAGCTCGTTACTTAACAGATTTTGCGTCTAATATTTTCTTGTTTTGTTTTCTCATAGTATTCACTGCCAAGGATCCTCTGGATGCTTTGCGCATCCTACGGACTGGAGTCATTAAGTTTGATCTGGTGGTATATGATGTCCACATGCCAGGCATGGATGGGTTTGAACTACAAAGATGGATTGATCAAGATTTTCAATTACCGGTTGTATGTGAGTGTTACTATAACTGAATTTAAATTTCATTAATATATAAACGCACTTTATGAAAAATAGTTTTATCTAGTGCTATGTTAGGTATTTTTTTTATTACCGCAATTTTTTTGAACTGCATAATAATTTTTTTGTGCAATAGTAAACGATATTAAGAAGGCGGTTCAATCTTTTGGATTTTTTTTCCTCAATTTTAGTTGTACAGTTCCGTCAATGATCTTCACCAACAGACTAATCAAACTCTTGAAATTTTATTGTTAGTGATGTCAGGTGACAGAGAAGCTAGTAATCTATGCGAGGGAAGTCAGAGTGGAGCTTCCCTTTTCGTAGTTAAGCCCATTACTACAGAAGACATGAAATCAATATGGGATTTTGTGAACCAATGGAAAAAGAATCTAGCTAAAGGGAAAAACTTAGTATCTGATGATAGTTCTGCTAAGGACAATGAAGATGACACTGGTAATAAGTTATATGAAAAGAAATCGAAGCGAAAGCTTCAGATAACTGATAATGAAGATCATAATCATGGCAAAAACAGAGTTCTGAAAGACAAAGCTTTTCTAACAAAAAAGAACAAGCTTAATTGGACACCTTTTCTCCATGACAAGTTTGTAAGAGCTGTGCAGCATCTAGGGCCTCAAGGTAAGATGGTACATTTTAACAAGTCTTTCACTACAGTTTAATGATGTTGATTATGTCTCACATACTTGAATTGTCCGCGATGAATTTTTGTTGTAGGATCTATTCCGAGGAACATTGTTACCGTAATGAATGTGCCTGGACTGAGGAGGGAACAAGTAGCCAGTCACTTGCAAGTTAGTTCCTCCCCCCTCTTTTCTCCTTTTCTTCTGTGTGACGAGAATTTCTAATTCTGCTGTTCTAATGTCTTCTTTATTCTAATATTCGCAGAAGTACCGAATCGACCAAGAGAAACAGTCTGAAGCAGAACAAAATCCAGACTTGTTTAAAACACTCCAAAATGGGAAAAGGTGGTCCTCATCGTTTCTCAGCCATAAGGCACTACCTGGTTACGGACAAACTAAGCTACCAATCAATCCAGGTAATTAAATATTAGACACCATTCTGTCAGGTAATTAAATATTACGGACAAAATGGAAACTGTTTGATTTGTCATTCT
The DNA here is from genome assembly GCF_009905375.1 of Apium graveolens. Lineage (NCBI taxonomy): Eukaryota > Viridiplantae > Streptophyta > Magnoliopsida > Apiales > Apiaceae > Apium > Apium graveolens. The sequence goes on from NW_027418912.1 coordinate 48,574, forward strand.
ACAGGTTTTCGCCCAAGTGGCCTAACAAACGGTACATATCCAAGTCTGATGTACCAACCACAAACACCAGAATTTTCCAGCACTGACAAGATTTGCAGTGGATTTAATTATGTCCAAACCTTGGCTACGATTCCCATGAATCAAAATGGCTTTTCTAAACAAATGCAGCCACCAAACTGCTATACTGGCAGTGGACAAGAAGTTTGCAATACATTTATTTCACAGAGAAATTTGACATCTTCTACATTGGATAATGTTCTCCCTGAGCAGCAATATGAACCTGCTGATCATAGTAACCTTTTCCTTGATGGAAGTACCTGCCAATCACCTGGTAAGGTTTAGTAAATTAACATAAATTTACGTTCTACTCTCTCTGATATACAACATAGTTTTTACAACTATTCAAACAAGTGTTTTAACATGTAGGTCATAAATCAAGACTGCTATGTCGGAAACAAAGACATGGCATATGCTGAAAAGGTGCCCACAAACCTTATTGAGGTATATACTTAATGTATGGTAAATTATTTAGATATCGATATATTGCTGCGTGATTATATATATATTTCTCCTTTACGTGTCATCGCTTGTAGAACAACAATCAAGACCACTACTTGGGAAACAATGTTAATTTTGGAGATGCTTTTTTGGTAAACAAAGACATGCCAAATGCTGACAAGGGACACATAAACCTTGATGAGGTACATACTTAATATATGTAAAATTATTTAGATATCGATATATAACTGCTTAATTGATTATCTTCAACTTTTTCCTCTACGTGTTATCACATGTAGAACCAAAATCAAGACTGCTATGTCGGAAACAATTTTCATTTTGGAGATGCCTTTCTGGGAAATAAAGACATGCCAAATGCTAACAAGGTGCACACAAACCTTGATGAGGTATATACTGAACATATGTAAATTTATTTATATATTGATATTGCAGAAAGGGTACTTAACGAACTAATTGTTCTTCTTTTGCAACTATATCTACTTCATCTTCCTATATCTACAGGGTACTGCATAATTAAGTACCATGTGTTAAAAATGAACATGAGTCTCTTATGCTCATCAACTTCAATGCTTAACTCATACTGTACATGTCACATATTATAGAAGCATGACAATGGATGCATTGCGAACTCAGCAGACAATACTGAGACTTCCAGTTTTGAATTGATACTATCCTAAACCCTAAACCCTAGCTTACAGTAGTAGCTTAGCAGTTCAAATTCTAAACTATATATTGAATGATTAAATCCTCTGTGAAATGTTATTAGGGAACGGATGATGACTTCTGGGCCCTTTTTTCTAAATTTATTGAAGGCGACAACTATCTTGACTTTTGAGTACTTCTATCAACCCCTGGTGGGTTGAAAAAACAAATTTTATGCTAGCAGTGACTGCGTAATGATCATCAAACTTTTGTGGGTTGAATAATTGTTTTGCTTAGTTTTACTCTGACGATTGTTTTTAAGATTTCAGTTATGTTACTTTAATTTTCAATTTAATATTTGAGACCTTATCGTATCTAGAAAATGGTGTCAAGTGAAAATTAGCTTTCTCAAAACAGACCACCTGATATGGCAGTTTCAGATCAGATCAGCTTGATTGTACAATTCATATTTACTTCTTAATAGATCGGATTGACCGTGTCATTGAAGATGTACCCAAAAACACAATTATAAGAGATTAAAAAAGGAGAAACATATGCATATAGATATATATATATATAACTCTTCTTTACTAGCAATTGAAATATAGCCTCAAACAGAAGCAACAATGTCAGATCAGGTGATGTTAAGGAGACATTTCAACGGCATTTATATGTTCTAAAGTTTTCGATACATTATTCCTGGATAGTATCCAGGCATTTGATACTGGCTATGCTAGAATCGTGTAGAAAATGTTACAGAAAACTTATCCATTGATAAGTACAATATGAACTACTATGCCTTGAGATAGCCGTTAGGCCGTTGATAACTAACCTTTATCTACCATTTTAATCGGTTATCTTTCATACACTTAAGAAGCACCACTATAAATATTACCTTATATTTAGAAGTAGCTAATTTTTGAAATTTGAATGCCTTAGGTAAGTCCAGAAATGAGGAGTAAAATGATATGAGAGAATAACCTATATCGCGGTATTTTAAAAAACTATATGAATTTAAAATGTGGCTTAGTACTTACACAAACTATCATATTATTTAAGATCAGTATACATAATATTTGTAGGTGGTTGAATAGCATAATCCAACCTTCCACATGTTTACATCGAAAATCCAATAGTTAAAAAATAAATTATAGCAAGAACTTTTCAAATGAAATAAGGACTAATTATTAATATCTCCTCGTAAAAAAATAATTTTAACCCGCTGAATTACATTATTAGGCTTTTTCAGACTTCCAAGACCTTTACAATAAAAATTTAAAAGTAGAATTACGGCCCATATTTTACCGACTGGGCCGAGCATGTTAAAAAGATAATTTGTAATTCCCATGAACCAAGTATCTAGAATGTTTTAGTCCTATACTCATTATCAGTGTTACTATATGAAACCAAGAGTCTTGAAAATTATTCATGTATCTAATTTATGAAGAATTCTAGGATTCTAGATATATCCATTTATGTATATAATGACTGTAATACCAGCATATGGAAGTCAGAAAAAAAATATAAAAAAATATTCCTTTTCCTGATTTCATCAAGCTTTATACCTAACAAATTTGGTATCACAGCAACTCATATCTCACTTCTAAAAATACAAAAATAATATCACTTCTCTCATAAAATAGCATGTCAACAGCATTCCCATTTTCAATGGTGAAAGTTATGATTTATGGAGCATTCAAATGTGGACATTGTTTATGTCTTATGATTTGTGGGAATTAGTTGAAAAGGGGTACGAAGCACCAACTCCGAAGGAGATAACTTCCTGGACAACGGCTAAGCAAATTGAATTAAAAAATAAAAGAAAAAGGATGCAAGAGCTCTTCTCTTTATTGAAGAAGGAGTCAGGAAAGCCATTTTTCCTCATATCATGAGTGTTGAAACTTCGAAAGAAGCATGGGATATCCTGAAGAAGTAATTCAAAGGATTCAATCACTTTGGAAAGAATTTGATAATTTGCAGATGAAAGAAAGTGAAATTGTCTCCGAATTTTTCTCCAAAGTTTCAACCATAACAAATCAGATTATAAGTTACGTTGATACCTTAGAAGACAAAAAGATTGTGATGAAAGTCTTGAAAAGCCTGTCTGCAAAATTTGAACATGTGGTAGCAGCCACTGAAGTTTCCAAATGCATTATATGCAACAAATAAATCATGAATCAAGAAATTGTAACTTTCGTTGTAAAAGATGCAAAATTCCAAATCAATCTCGGAAGTATTGTTGGTTTCAAAATAGAGACCATGCTAATTTCTCAGAACAGGATAGAGACGCACAAGTTTTTTTTTCATGCATGAATGCACGACCGCAACAACACAACTGTTGTTATATTGACAGTGCTTGCAGTAATCACATGTCTGGAATTCAGAATTTATTTGCAGAACTTGATGAAAGTCAAAAGTCTGAGGTAAATATTGGAGATGGAAAGACTCTCAAAATTGAAGGCAAATAAGTCATTACCTTTCATTCAAAAGAAGGAAAGCTTTAAAAAATTACTGATGTTTATTATGTTCCAAAATTAACACAAAATTTGTTAAGCACTGGTCAGCTAATGAAAAAGGGGTTTTCTCTATCATTTGATGATGAGCAATGTACTATTTTTATAAAAAAAATCTAAAGTGGCAAAAGTTAAGATGATGCCAAACAAAATATTTTTATTAATTAATTTTTCCACTACATGACAGATTTGCTCTCAAAGTTGATAACGGTGACGATTCAATGGCACTTGAGATATGGACATCTCAATTTCAAGGGCCTTAAATTATTAAAAGACAAAATATGGTGGTTGGTCTACCCGATATATCATATGTAAATAAAGTTTGTGAAGGATGCATCTACGGAAAATGCAAAGACCGTCATTTCCAAAGACTGCTTGGAGAGAAAAAGCCTCACTGGAATTGGTTCACTCGGATTTGTGTGAATCACGAACTCCGTCAATAAATGGCAGCACGTACTTTCTTTTGTTCGTTGTTGACTATACAAGGATGATGTGGGTCTATTTTCTCAAGTAAAAGTCTGAAGCCTTCACTTATTTTCTACAATTTAAGGCATTGGTTGAGAAACAAAGTAACAAACAAATCAAAACTCTTAGAACAGATTGCGGCGGAGAGTACTTATCAAATTATTTTCAAGATTATTGAAAAGAGAAAGGTATTCGGATGCAGCTAACAATCAGATACAACCCTCAACAAAATTGCGTCGTAGAACGCAAAAATCGGAAAATTCTCGAAATGGCAAGAAGCATTTTAAAAGGTAAAGGTCATGCAAATAACTTATGGGCCAAGGCTATTAATACAACCGTCTATATACTCAATATCTCTCCAATAAAAGTTGTTTTTAACAAAACTCCTTATGAAGCCTTGTTCAGGAAGAATCCTGATGTATAAGGGCTTCGAGTATTCGGCTGCATTGCTTATTCTCACATTCCCGCTCAACGCAGAGAAAAGTTTGATGAAAAGGGAGAGAAACTTATTTTTCTCGGCAATAGTGAAGAGTCAGAAGGCTATCGTCTCTACAATCCAACTACAAGGAATATTTATATCTCACGAAATATGATTTTTGATGAAACGGGAAGATGGATTCTTGATGAAAAATCACCTCAATCACCTGCAACTGATGTTCCCTTATATACACTGGAATTCAATGAAGATTCTAGTCCTATAAAAGACTTGTAATTAATTGAAGGCACCACGAATATATCTGTTAGAAGAATTCGCTCAATCTATGATGTATACGATTCTTGTAATGTGGCATTCTTTATTGGTTAACCCCAATATTGTGAAGAAGCTGCAAAAGAATAAACTTGGAGAAAAGCGATGGATGAAGAAATTTCAACAATTGAGAGAAATAATACATGGGATCTTGTTGATCGTCCAACTAACAAAGACGTAACCGGAGTCAAATGGGTTTTTAAAATGAAATATAATGAGGACAAAAGTATACAAAAGCACAAATCTCGATTAGTAGCGAAATGATATTCTCAACAGCCCGAAGTTGATTTCACTGAACTAGTTTCTCTGGTAGTTCGAATGAAAACAAATTAGAACAGTTCTTTCTTTTCCAACTCAACTTCAACTACTAGTGTATCAACTCGATGTCAAGTCAGCATTCTTAAATGGCGAACTCAAGGAAGAGGTTTATGTAGAGCAGCCTTAAGGCTACGTGATAAAAGATAAATAAGATAAAGTTTACGTCTTGTTAAGGATTTATATGGACTCCAACAAGCACCGCGTGCTTGCAACAACAAGATAGATGGCTATTTTTATCAAAAAGGTTTCCAGAGAAGAAAAAAATGAGCCATCCTTATATATTAAAAAATCTGGTACGAATGATTTTCAGATTACGTGTTTATATGTGGATGACTTAATTTACTTGGGAATTAATACTGATCTCGTAGAATATTTTAAGAATTCTATGAAAGAAGAATTCAAGATGACTAACCTAGGCTTCATGAAATGTTTTTTGGGTATTCAAATGAAGCAATGAGAAGGAAAAATATTTTTGTCTCAAGAATGGCATGTTGATGGTCTATTAAAGAAGTTTCACGTGAAATGTTGTAATCAAATAAAAACTTCAATGGGTACAAATCAAAAGTTACAACTTGATGATGGTTCAGACAAGATTGATGAAAGACTTTACAGAAGACTTGTGGGATAACTTATATATCTCACAAATACCCGTCCAAATATAGTACAATCTGTTAGCCTTCTCTCAAGATTTATGTATAATCCAAGTTATACACATTATGCAGTTGCAAAACACATTCTACGTTATCTTATGGGTACAAAGAATCATGGTCTCAAATATATTCTTAATGAAGATAATAGGCTGGTTGGGTATACAGATAGTGATTGGGGAGGATCATTGGATGATGGAAAGAATACATCTGGATATGTTTTCTTACTAGGAACAAATATTATCCCTTGGTCATAAAAAAATAGAAAACAACAGCCCTATCTACCGCAGAAGCTGAATATGTTTCAGCAATAGAAGCATCATATGAAGCTGCTTTGCTAGGATGAATTTTGTTCGATTTAGAGCAAGTTCACAATGATCCAACTATTATTTATTGTGACAACAATTCAACCATAACAATGACTAAATATCCTGTTTTTCATAGTCAGACCAAGCATATTAAACTTCGTTATCATTTCATTCGAGATATGGTGCAAGACGAATACATTCGCTTAGACTACATTGGTACAAATGAGCAAGTTGCAGATATATTCACAAAGTCAGTCTCAAGTGATAAGTTCGCATACTTTAGAGATCGACTAAGAATTACAAATTAAGAGGGGATGTTAAAAAGATAATTTGTAATTCCCATTAACCAAGTATCTAGAATGTTCCGGTCCTAAACTCATTATCAGTGTTTAGTTTATGAAATCAAGAGTCTTGAAAATTATTCATGTATCTAATTTATGATGAATTCTAGGAAGAGTCTTGAAAATTATTCATGTATCTAATTTATGATGAATTCTAGGAAGAGTCTAGATATATCCATTTATCTATATAATGCTGTAATATGCGCATATGGAAGTCAGAAAAAAATATTCCTTTTTTTATTTCATCAAGTTCTGTATTATCTAACAGAGCCCATACTTTACCAATTAGGTCGAGTTTTTGAGTGATATTGTTTCGGTTTATAAGTTTTGTGCATATTATCGGTAGTCACATATATTCATTTTCACGTAAAATCCAACGCTTTGCTATTTCAGTCCATTTTCAAATTAAAAAGTGATAACTAACTTCCGAATCTTAGATTGAAATTCCTACACAATTAGTAAATTTGTTAAAATAAAATTATAAGATACATTCTTTTGCTCATGAACAATTTTGACAGAGTGTTTAGTGATTGTTTCTTAATATAAAAAAATTAATTAAAATCTCACAAAAACTTCTTTCAACCTTGACTTTTCGGGAAAGGTGTCATACAAAAAAGTTAAAATTAATATAATTATTCACCATATTTTGGTGATAGAGTCGAGCCCATGCTTCACCGATTAGGTCGAGACGTATATGAGTGCTATTGTTTTAATTAACAAGTTCTGTGCTTTTGTAGTTACATATATTCATATCCACATGAAATCCGACTTTTTGCTATTTTCATCAATTTTCAAATAAAAAAGTGACAATTAACTTCCGAATCTTAGATCGAAATTCCTACACAATTAGTAATTATATTAAAACTAAAATTATAATAAATATTATTTTGTTGTACGACTTTGACGAGTGCTTAATATTGTGTCTTGATATCAAGAAAAATTAATTAGATTTCACAAAAAGTTCTTTAACTGTGACATTTCGGGAAATATGTCATATTAAAAAAAATATTATTATAATTATTCACCATTCACATTCATGTCCCAAAATGTCCATACGTAGATTCCGACTTGCTCTGCATGTGGTATATATTTATGCATATTGGACACATAATTAGGCGCTACATCTGTTCTACCGAAATTCTGGTTCCGCTACTGTTGCAGATACATTTCAACTATCGACATGGAGATTTGCAAGTCAAATAACCAGAACAGTGGCTCAAAAAATGAAAGTACCAATGAAAATATTGTGGGTATTTAATCTAAACTCGAGTTAGTTTATATATTTTATTTTGTTGTTGCTTTTTTTGTTAGCTGATGTCTGTATCTGATGCTAATAGTTGGTCGTGGTCATCAGGTGCTTATCGTCATAATAGGAGTATTGGAGAATAACGTTAGTAGTTGAATATTTTTAGGAGTTCAGTTGGTTTAGTTCCTACTTTGTAGGACATGTTCTCTTTCTTTCTGTATTAGAGTCTCAGTTTGAATGAATAATAAAATATCGAGTAGCTTTGGCTAAATAGTCTTATTCTCTCCAGTTTTACATTTATATACATATTATACAAATATTGTACGTGATCTGATTTAGCACCAACCATCTGGTATCAGAGCTTAGGTCATTCAGTTGATGCCCAAGTATATGCCAAAGGTGCAAACGATGGAGACAGGGAAAGCCAAAGAGAGTACAATCAATTTGAATTATCCTATGCTGACTCGAGGCAATTACACTGCATGGGCCATGAAGATGAAGGTCTATATGCAGGCTTATGGAGTTTGGGATGTCGTGTCACCGAAGGATCCAAATACGACATCAATGATAACAAACGTACCACATCTAAAATTAATTAATAACCATATTATCACTAATCATAGTCAAATAATCAGTTAAGGCTTAAGACATAAGTAAGTGACATTGATTCACATAAAATTATAATCACTAAAAAAATACCAATAATAACTTACAAATTCAAAATACATAAGAAAACAAAACTACAAACGCACTACAATCAAAATTAGCTCACAAAATATAATCACTAATAATAGTCGAATAATCAGTGAAAGTAACTATTAAATTTTAAACTTAAACTACTAAATCAACCGAAATGTATGAAACACATAAAAAGAGTTTAAGACGCAAGTAACTACCTTAATTCGCAGAAATTTTCAACAAATATGAATTAATCGTTCTTTAGAACACCTACAAAATCAATCGATTACAAAAAATGAAAAGAAACAGGATATGAACTTAGTGAGCTCAGTGATAATCACGAAAAAGAAAAATTGAAGAAAGATAGAGAATGCAGAAATTGAGAGAGAAAACTTAGAGAGAGAAATAGTAGAGAGAGAAAGAATAGAAATAAATGGCGACCTTGAAATTAATTAGACCATATATATATCTTCAAGGTTTTGAATTAATGACAAAATAAATGGATCGGATGAATCTCTGGGAAAAAAATAAATGGATGTGATTTCATTCTACTTATATAATAAGAATTATTTTCATTTGAACAATTGTTTATATATATATATATATTGCTCTAATAAGAACTTCTTAAAATGAGAATTATGAGAACTTGTAATATTCGTAGTTAAAATTTATAATTTTATAAAATTTAAAATTTTTACTTTGCACAAAATCGTCAATTTCTGAATTCAAACGTTTACCTTTTTAAAAATCAGCAATTTTAATTACGAAAATTCTCACGGTTTTCAGTTTCAGAAGTTCTCTTTAGAGCATTATCATATATATATATATATATATGTGTGTGTGTGTGTGAACCTCAAATAAATTGTAATCCATAAAATAATAACCTCACTAAAATACTATTTTATTGGGTCCCAACATAATCAACACAATATATTTTTATTTCTAATAAAGTAATATACTCGCTAAAATATTATATTTTCTTATAATCACTACTTATACCTATATCAATCACTAGTTTGTAATTTTTATTCTAACATTGGTTTGTATTTGAAAATTGTCGTGTATATATATGTGTATATATATATTGTGGTGTGAATTTCAGTTCTCTTTTTTTATTTCCTTTCATATATTTTGAAGAGATTTGAACTTGAGCAACATTTTAAACCTTTTCTTTGCAAGGAACCAGAAATGCTTATAACCTTTTTTTGTTAACTGTTTTGGACTAACTAATGTAAATCATATTTTTTGTGGGTCGTCGAACCAAAGATTCTTTGAAATTTATAGTCAACCAAAAGCGGAGAGAACTTCGATTCAGCTGTAATCCATACATACCACACTTATATATTCAATCTAATATTTATTATTAGTATTTTTAAGAAGATATTGTTTGAATATCTTTTTATAATTTTTTTAATAAAAAGGTATTGTTAAAAAGGTATTGTTCATCTATTAAAGGCCATATTGAATTTGAGTTTATTCTATAAGAAAAACGAAGGTGCTCTTATATTTATCTTTAACCCTCCACATGTTTATATCGAAAACTCAACTATTGGAAATTTAGCTTTATCCAAATTTCATTTCCGAAACCAATAGGAAAAAAGATTTCATATGAAAAAAGAATTATCAATAAATATTTTCTTGATTAAAAAAATTAAAATTTATTTTAAACCCCGATTTATTACACTAAACGAATGTTTTTAATCTTTCGCTTTCCATTTACAATAACTACAATTTTTTGTTAAGAGTAGAACCTTGAGCATAACCACTGGCGTAGCTAGAAATTGGAGCCACAAGTTTAAAAAATTTGTAAAGACCAAGTTGAATGTAGAAAATAATTTAGAAATATTAACAAAATATTTATAATGAACAGATTCTACCATAATGCACAATGGTATGGTGTCGAATCACAATTTTTTACTGTAAATCTATATTTTCAAATGGAGTCAAGGTAAAACTTATTTATTATAACTTTTTTCCTAAATAAATTCGAACATTTAAAATTTCTGTTTTTCAAATTTCAGTGGGGTCAGTTGCCCGGCTACGCCCTGGAGGATAACATGTAACAATTTCGCCCAAATTTTACCAATTAAGCCGAGCCCATACTTCACCGCGATTAGGATGAGTATGCGAATGCTATGTTTTTAGTTTATTAATTTGTGTATATTTTGTGCTTTTATAGTCATGAATTTCTGTACCACCAGAAAATATGAATTTTGTCTATGTTAGTCAATTTTAAAATCATAAAAACGATAAACTTTAACTTTCGTATCTTTTTCTAAAATTCATATACAATTTAAAATAATGATAAAATTCTATTTTTATTATAATGCGAGTTCGAACGCAATAATATTTTACTTTATCGAGAAATTATGACGTACTCTTTAACTTTTTAAGGAAGATATTATATAAAAAAAAGACAATTTAATTATAATTTATGACAATGCTGGTCATGTCCTACATGGTATATATTTAGGCACATTGGATAAATTACACCTACATCGGTATATAAGCCTATACTCTCTCGAAATTCTGGTCCATCACTATTGCATATACATTTCGATTCATTTCGACTCTGAGATATGGAGATTTCTAAGTTAAATAATCAAAACAATGGCTCTAACGATGGAAGTACTAAGGAAAAAGTGGTGACCATTTTGTGGGTGGACGATGATAGAACCTGCTTATCTCTTATAGCTAGTTTGCTAAAGGGATGCACCTATCGAGGTGAGTACATAAACTCTATTCATTTCTTGTTTATAAAATCTGCTAATAATTCATATATTAATTGTACGAGTTAAAAACAAGAGGAAATTATAAAAAAATTGCAGAAGATTTCGTTCATTCTGACTGATTTTTAAATTACCATCTCAAATCTTTTGATGTGGCATACTGATCTTTCTAGAATATAATATCAGATGCAGTCAGGGACTTTTTCTAACATCTTTAGATTTTAAATGAGCTCGTTACTTAACAGATTTTGCGTCTAATATTTTCTTGTTTTGTTTTCTCATAGTATTGACTGCCAAGGATCCTCTGGATGCTTTGCGCATCCTACGGACTGGAGTCATTAAGTTTGATCTGGTGGTATCTGATGTCCACATGCCAGGCATGGATGGGTTTGAACTACAAAGATGGATTCATCAAGATTTTCAATTACCGGTTGTATGTGAGTGTCACTATAACTGAATTTAAATTTCATTAATATATAACCGCGCTTTATGAAAAATAGTTTTATCTAGTGCTATGTTAGGTATTTTTTTTATTACCGCAATTTTTTTGAAGCGCATAATAAATTTTTCATGCAATAGTAAACGATATTAAGAAGGCGGTTGCTCGGTTTTTAGATCAGTTTTTCAGATGATTAGTATCAATCTTTTTGATTGTTTTTTTCCTCAATTTTAGTTGTACAGTTCCCTCAATGATCTTCACCAACAGACTAATCAAACTCTTGAAATTTTATTGTTAGTGATGTCAGGTGACAGAGAAGCTAGTAATCTATGCGAGGGAAGTCAGAGTGGAGCTTCCCTTTTCGTAGTTAAGCCCATTACTACAGAAGACTTGAAATCAATATGGGATTTTGTGAACCAATGGAAAAAGAATCTAGCTAAAGGGAAAAACTTAATATCTGATGATAGTTCTGCTAAGGACAATGAAGATGACACTGGTAATAAGTTATATGAAAAGAAATCGAAGCGAAAGCTTCAGATAACTGATAATGAAGATCATAATCATGGCAAAAACAGAGTTCCGAAAGACAAAGCTCTTCTAACAAAAAAGAACAAGCTTAATTGGACACCTTTTCTCCATGACAAGTTTGTAAGAGCTGTGCAGCATCTAGGGCCTCAAGGTAAGATGTTACATTTTAACATGTCTTTCACTACAGTTTAATGATGTCGATTATGTCTCACATACTTGAATTGTCCGCGATGAATTTTTGTTGTAGGATCTATTCCGAGGAACATTGTTACCGTAATGAATGTGCCTGGACTGAGGAGGGAACAAGTAGCCAGTCACTTGCAAGTTAGTTCCTCCCCCTCTTTTCTCCTTTTCTTCTGTGTGACGAGAATTTCTAATTTTGCTGTTCTAATGTCTTCTTTATTCTAATATTCGCAGAAGTACCGAATCGACCAAGAGAAACAGTCTGAAGCAGAACAAAATCCAGACTTGTTTAAAACACTCCAAAATGGGAAAAGGTGGTCCTCATCGTTTCTCAGCCATAAGGAACTACTAGGTTACGGACAATCTAAGCTACTAACCAGTCCAGGTAATTAAACAGTTGACACGATTCTGTCAGGCATTTGTTAACATGAATGAGCTTGGGTGAAAACTATTTGATTTGTAATGCTACAGGTTTTCCTCCAAGTGGACTAACAAACGGTACATATCCCAGTCTGATGTACCAGCCACAAACACCCGAATTTTCTAGCAGTGACAAGATTAGCAGTGGATTTAATTCTGTCCAAACTTTGGCTCCGATTCACATGAATCAGAATGGCTTTTCTAAACAAACACAGCCACAAAACTACTATACTGGCGGTGCACTTGAAGTTTACAATACATTTGCTTCACAGAGAAATTTCGCATCTCCTACATTTGATAATGTTGTCCCTGAGCAACAATACAGATCTGCTGATCAAATTAACGTTTCCGTTTATGGAAGTACCTATCAGTCAACTGATTTGGTATATTAAGTTTACATAAATTCATGTTCTACTCTGTCTCTGCTAAACAACTTAAGGTTTACAATTTAAATTTCAAAATATGCCTAATTATTTTCATCTTTCTCCTTTACGTGTTATCACATGTAGAATAAAAATCAAGAGTTCTACATACGAAACAATTTTGATTTTGGAGATGCCTTTCTGGTTAACAAAGACTTGCCAAATGCTGACAATGTGCAAACAGACCTTGATGAGGTATATACTTAATATATGTAGAATTATTTAGATATTGATATATTCTGCATGATTATGTACATATTTCTCCTTCACGTGTTATCGCATGTAGAACAACAATCAGGACTACTACATCGGAAACAGTTTTAATTTTGGAGATGCCTTTCTAAACAAAGACATGCAAAATGCTGACAAGGCGCACATAAGCCTTGATGAGGTAATTATTTAGATATTGATACATTGCTGCAAATACACAGAGGACTAATTGTTTGTTGAGGAGTGTCTCAGAAATAGCTTCTCATCTTCAAATTTAACCAGAACAATATATTAAAAGACTTTTAAATTTATAGTACATTTGTTTCACAGAGAGATTTTGCATATCCTCAAATCGATTCTGTTGTCCCTGAGCAGAAAAACGAATCAACTGATGCTGAGGTAAAATTAACATAAATTTATGTTCTGCTCTTTCTCTTCTATACATCTTGTCTTAGAATTTAAAATTTCTACAAGTGTGCATGAATATCTTCATCTTTCTCTTTTACGTGTTATCGCTTGTAGAACAAAAATCAAGACTACGACGTCGGAAACAATTATGATTTTGGAGGTGCCTTTCTGGTAAACAAAGACATGCCAAATGCTGACAAGGTGCCCACAAACCTTGATGAGGAACTGACTTAATATTTGCAAAATTATTTAGATATCAATATATTTCCTGCATGATTATCTTCATCTTTCTCCTTTACGTGTTATCACATGTAGAACAAATATCAAGACTACTACGTTGGAAACAATTTTGATTTTGGAGATACCTTTCTGGAAGAAAAAGATATGCCAAATGCTGAAAAGGTGAACACAGACCTTGATGAGGTATAGACTTAACATATGAAAAATTATTCAGATATCAAAATATATTGATGCATGGACAAGTGGGGATATCTTGCTCAAATATTCTCAATATATATATATATATATATATATATTGCTCAAATAAGAACTTCTTAAAATGAGAATTATGAGAACTTGTAATCTTCGTAGTTAAAGTTTGTAATTTTATAAAATTTAAAATTTTTACTTTGCACAAAATCATCAATTTCCGAATTCAAAATTTTACCTTTTTAAAAGTCAGCAATTTTAATTACGAAAATTCTTACGATTTTCAATTACTAAGTGGGGATCCCAGTGGGGATCTCGTCCCATTTTTGGGCACACCAAAGTACAATATCAATCTTTTCAATAGTTATTGAGAATATTGGGGTAGGAGGGACTCGCTTGAGTCCTCCAGTAACCAGGGATATCAGGATCTGATATCATGTTAACATCATATTTCATATCATTAAGACTCAGGAATAGCTGCATAACATAAGTCATTTCACGTGAAACAAGCAATTACTAATATTTTACAAATACATAGCATTAAACTTGATAACTCCGCTAGTATGAGATGTTGATATATGTTTCATGTTAAATGGAATTAAGAAATTACAATACCAGGTGTTAAAATTGAACATGAGTCTCTTAGCTTTTCATCTTCAATGCTAAACTAATTAATCCTGTATATGACAAATATTATAGTATCATGATAATGGATGCAACACTGGGACTCCCCATTTTGAATCGAAAGGAAATCATCAGTCTAATGATGATCAGCAGGTATTATCCTAGCTTACAGTAGTAGCTTAGCATTTCAAATTTTAAACTACAAATATCTATACAATTTTACTTTTACCTCATAATTAAATTAATAATTCCCGTGTGAAATGTTATTAGGGAATGGGCGAGGATTTTTGGGCGTGGTTGCTTTCTGAATGACAACAACAACTTTGGAGGACTTGCATCAACTATTTGGAACTATTTCCCCCTTGGTTTGATAAAAAAAAATTTATGCTCGCAGCGATTGCGTAATGACAAGAAAAATCTTGTGGTTTGAATAATTGATTCGCTTAGTTCATACTCTGACGATTGGTTTTAAGACTTCAATTATGTTACTTTAATTTTTCAATTTTATTATTTATCTAGAAAATATTATGTGAAAATTAGGTTTATGAAAACATACCACCTAATATTATAGTTTCAGATATAAAATCTGTGATTAATGAGATCGAAGATTCATCTAAACTTTCATGGAATCGAGTTGTTTATGTCTTTTTCGCTCAGGTTTCTAATAGTAACAGTTTCGATTAATGAGAAGAAAGGCGAGTTTCTGTTCAATCTTTTTACCTCTATTAGAAGTTATTGTCGATAACTTGAAACAGTTTCGATTAATGAGAAGAAAGGCGAGTTTCTGTTCAATCTTTTTACCTCTATTAGAAGTTATTGTCGATAATTTGAAACAGTGTATCCACGGAAATTCTAAAAAATCTTTTAGGCTTATTTCTATTGTTTCTGAATTGCTTTTCCAAGATTGACAAATTATGAACTGTCTTTTGTTGTTGAAAGAAATTTCTTGTGATATTTACCACCATCACAATTTTGATGCAGAGTTCCAAATCTCCAAAAATACCATAAAAAACATTCCCAAGAAAACCAACACCAACACATACACTAAGAAAACCAACACGTAGTAAACTCGGGAATCGTTACGCATATACCCGTTGTTATGTTTGTGTGCGTTTAGGGATTTACGAAATGTAAAACTTGTAATTTTGAATTCCACTTGCCGTAACTGTAAAAAACTTCTTTCGTAGTTTGTAAATATATAAAGATCGTGTCAAGGTGATTTACGGTTTCGGAGAAAAGTCCGTTTTAGTGAACAATGTCGAGAAAGCCAAACTGTTACGTGGTACTGACAGGGGAATAAACATGGCCCTCAATTTTTTTTAAAACTTATGAAACATGAACAGTTGATGACCTATACAGCGAGGAAGACCTCTTTAAAATTTGAACTTAAAATGTTAAATTTTAGATTTAACAAAAATATCGGAGTCAAGGTCATGCAAAGAGTAATCACCAAAAATGCTTACTGCCTAAAAACTGCCATCTCCGGTTTTTTATTGCACTTCCTAAAAATATACCCGAATGTTGTAGTGGATTCCGTGCAATTCGAGACACTCTGTAGATCGTGCACGCAAAGACGGTGTGTCAATTGAGTTAACTATTTGAGAAAAATCAATATATTTAGTAAAAGTGGTGCAAATAGTAAAACCCCATAGTTGACCAAACTTTTAATATATTTTTCATCTAATTAAATAAATGTTTTCAAATTGTAACTTTTATGAAAAATATTAAAAATACATACACAAGAAGCTCCTTGAGATGGTTTGGTACTTAAATATCAATTTTCTAATTTATTAAAGATATAAGAGTGTGAGACGCGTAATAGTAATATTGAGGAAACTGAACTCAAGAAGCCACAAGATTACAACAATAGCTAATCCAAAATATTAGAATATTTGCATGACAAAATTCAGAATTATTGTTCCAAAATTTTTAGGAAAATCATCGTATGAGTTTTAAACTATACTTCTATTGATTATTATCTTCACATCAAATATAATGACTTGCAAAATTCATGTCTTTGTATTTGTGTTTCGAATTTTAGAATACATATGCAACTATTTCTTTTTCGGTATTCCTAGAAGGTGAAATCATTGGTTACTCTACGAATATCAGGCAGTCGCAAAATCAAAAGACATTTTTAGAAAACCATGAAAACATAAGTACAAAAATAAAAACCTTTAAATTAAAATGCAGTTTGGTAGAGGACATAATCCTTGAAGGGAAAAATAATCTGGAATACTAGTTGCATGAACTGTACTTCTTTTCTCTTTTTCGTGGACATTTCATGTAGTTATGAGCAGTTGCTTTGCATTGTTTACCCTTCTGAGGCTTCTTATTTGCATTATTCATTGCCTTCTCTTTTAGACTGATATATCTCTTCAAGGCTGACCCTTTATTTTTACATATGTTTGGTACTTTAACCTTGACATCTTGTGTCAGCTTCTGACCAACTACATTTGCCATAAACTCTGCTTTCGACATAACACCTCCACTACCATCACCATCATCCATATCAGTACTTAATTGCTTTACTGTCCAATGAACATGATCCAGCTTATCTAAATCTGTACCAGCTTTGTTAACCACTTTACGGAATTCAAACCTGATATGACTAACTTTGACTGCAACCTTTTGTATTTTAAGATGATCTTCGGAAATAACAAAAGACACTGAAGAACTGCCACTTTCAGCAATTTTCATCCAACGATTGAAAACCATACTTTTGGGGAATTTAACTAATCCAATTTGTTTTAAACCACAGAAATACCACACATAAAAAACTTATTGCATGAACACACATCATGATCATAGCTGACACTCACCTGCAAAATTTAATCAAATGTAATAATCACCAACACAGAGTATACTATGTAATTAATGAAATATCATACAATTACCTTAAAGATTTTATCTTTCACTTTAACATCTCTGATTTCCAAACAAGTAATGCCGTCAATTTCTTCACTCATTTTCTTGATTTGCATATTCAAACAAGAAGAAATAATCTCATCTTGAAGTTTATAAAAAATAGCTCTTGTAAACAAATCAGTAGCATCATCTTCAATGAACCACTCTGAAACAGTAATTGGCAGGCTTGAATTGGACTCATGGTTTAATCTACGAGTTTCATTCCGCCGCTTATCCATAGCATTTTCAAACCGAAACCAGAATTCACATAAAGTACTCCCTTATCTATAAAACTGACTAAAGAAAAAATTCTCACTCTTAGACCGCGAGGTAGTTCTCATTTACCCAAACACAGGTTCACCTCAAAAATACGCAGGAATCCAAGACTTTCTAAGCGAATACATTTTTCCTAACCACTTGTTCCATTCAAGTTTAAACTCTTTCATAACTGATAACCACCCTGATTCAAACTCATCAGGCTAAATAGTTGAAGACCAGATAAATTTCTTCATCTTCTCCATAAAGTCAGTTTCCTTACACAATCGATTGCCAAGCTGACAAATAAATTACAGCAAATACAAAAATCAAACATTGAAATCACTTCAACAACTTAAAAACGATAAATAAAAGAAGCCAAAAAAGCCAAACAAAGAAAATCAATATTACCAACAAATAATATTATAGAAGCGAAATCAGTGATCATTTTCAAAGAAGATGGTATTGGTTAAAAAATATAAATCAATCTAACAAAAACAGTAACAACCAAATGCAATAAATCACCAAAATAAAAAAATAAATTTAAAAATTATCATCTAACATACCTTAAGAGGGGATTTCTGGATTATATGCCACATGCATAAACGATGCTTAGTGGCAGGATATTCATTGGTTGCTTTAAAAACTTCAGGAACAGCAGCTTTCATTGCATGACACTAGTCAGAACCATAAGAATATGATTATGCTTTATTGCTTCAAAAAATGCTGAAACGCCCATGTATAATGACTCTTATCCTTCTTAACAAGAAGACATGCAGCAAATGTGACACATAGATCATGTTTATCCACACCGGTAAAAGGAGCAAAGATCATGTTATACCTGTTAAAATAAACACAAAATGGTCAAAAAGAATCATACAATTTAAAAAAAAACCTAAAATGGTAGAAAATATACCGATTTGTATTAAATGTAGCATCAAAGGATACAACATCTCCATTTAATTCATAATTTCTTCTAGCAGTAGCATCAGCCCAAAAAAGATTCGTTAAATGACCCTCACAATCAACATCATATGCATAATAAAATGATTCACATGTCTCATGTAAAACTTTAAACTTTTCCAGCAATATCTGTGCATCAGCCTCACCAACATAACACCTTAAATCTCTATTAAAATTCTGAAAATCATGTACCGAAGCACCAATATTGCCATAACCACCAACCTGTTCCTTCATCAAAGTAAAAGATTTACTAGTACCAATATTCACTTTAGCAGTATCAACAACATGTTAGCGCATACGATTAGTCATTTCTCTATTTGCTTTCAAAAATTGAAGACCCTCTTCAGAAGCTAACGGATGATTGTGTTTTTCCTCAAACACAGCAATAACATACTTGTCGGACCAATACGTTTGAAAACACATATTGCTTTACATCCGCACCTCCCTGAAACAGTCCTCCTACGCTTAACAATTTTACTAGAACTTTCATCTAAATTTCTAGGCAGATCATTAAAACCAGCTCTCCCACAAATAATATATTTTCTCAAAATTATTTCATCCCTATCATCTTTCATTTCAATATTCAACCTCACATTAAATCTAGACAACCTCCCATATTCCTTGTAAAATTCAATACCTTTTTCCAAACTATCAAAACTCTGATTAACCTCTGGTTTAGAAATATCACCACTATACTTTGGAATGTAATACTTATGACCACCATGTGAAATATTAAAACGCGAAACAGAAATCTCACTTTCAGATAAACTGTTACCGCCATTAGATACATAATCACCTACTAAACGGCTAATATGAGACGAATCACCGCAACTGGAACCTAAAAACATATAAAAAATTCAGTCATAACAAACTAAAATATATTAATATAGCATAATTAACCAACAATCACTAACAATACACTTGTTTACAATTACAAATAAAAAAGCAACATCAATGATAACAAATGTACCACATGTAAAATTAATTAATAACTACATTATCACTAATCGTAGTCAAATAATCAGTTAAGGCTTAAGACATAAGCAAATGACATTGATTCACATAAAATTATAATCACTAAAAAAATACCAATAATAACTTACAAATTCAAAATACATAAGAAATAAAACTACAAACGCACTACAATCAAAGTTAGCTCACAACACATAATCACTAATAATAGTCGAATAATCAGTGAAAGTAACTATTAAATTTTACATTTAAACTACTAAATCAACTGAAAGGTATGAAACACATAAAAAGAGTTTAAAACGCAAGTAATTACCTTAATTCATAGAAATTTTCAACAAATCTGAAGTAATCGTGCTTTAGAATACCTACGAAATCAATCGATTACAAAAAATGAAAAGAAACAAGATATGAACTTAGTGAGCTCAGTGATAATCACGAAAAAGAAAAATTGAAGAAAGATAGAGAATGTACGGGATGCGGAAATTGATAGAGAAAACTTAGAGAGAGAAATAGTATAGAGAGAAAGAATAGAAATAAATGGTGACCTTGAAATTAATTAGACCATATAAATGTCTTCAAGGTTTTGAATTAATAACAAAATAAACGGATCGGATGAATCTTTGGGAAAAAAATAAATGGCTGTGATTTCATTCTACTTATATAATAAGAATTATTTTCATTTCAACAATTGCTTATATACATACATATATATATATATATTGCTCAAATAAGAACTTCTTAAAATGAGAATTATGAGAACTTGTAATCTTCGTAGCTAAAGTTTGTAATTTTATAAAATTTAAAATTTTTACTTTGCACAAAATCATCAATTTTCGAATTCAAAATTTTACCTTTTTAAAAGTCAGCAATTTTAATTACGAAAATTCTTACGGTTTTCAGTTTCAGAAGTTCTCTTTAGAGCATTATCATATATATATATATATATATATATGTGAACCTCAAAGAAATTGTAATCCATAAAATAATAACCTCACTAAAATACTATTTTATGGAGTCCCAACATAATCAACACAATATATTTTTACATCTAATGAAGTAATACACTAGCTAAAATATTATATTTTCTCTAGTTTATAATCACTACTTATACCTATATCAATCACTAGTTTGTAATTTTTATTCTAAAATTGGTTTGTATTTGAAAATTATCGTGTATATATATATATATATACTGTGGTGTGAATTTCAGTTCTCTTTTTTTTATTTCCTTTAATATATTTTGAAGAGATTTGAACCTGAGCAACATTTTAAACCTTTTCTTGTCAAGGAACTAGAAATGCTTATAACCTTTTTTTGCTAATTGTTTTGGACTAATTAACGTAAATCGTATTTTTTTGTGGGTCCTCGAACCAAATATTCTTTGAAATTTATAGTCAACCAAAAGCGGACAGAACTTCGATTCAGCTAATCCATACATATCACACTTATATATTCAATCTAATATTTATTTTAGTATTTTTAAGAAGATATTGTTTGAACATCTTTTTATAACTTTTTTTAATAAAAAGGTATTGTTAAAAAGGTATTGCTCATCTATTAAATGACATAATGAATTTGAGATTATTCTATAAGAAAAATGAAGGTGCTCTTGTCTTTATCTTTAACCCTCCACCTGTTTATATCGAAAACTCAACTATTGGAAATTTAGCTTTATCCAAATTTTATTTCACGAAATCAATAGGAAAAAAGAATTCATATGAAAAAAGAATTATCAATAAATATTTTCTTGATTAAAAAAATTAAAATTTATTTTAAACCCCGATTTATTACACTAAACGAATTTTTTTAATCTTTCACTTTCCATTTACAATAACTACAATTGTTTGTTAAGAGTATAACCTTGAGCATAACCACTGGCGTAGCTAGAAATTCGAGCCACAAGTTCAAAAATTTTGTAAAGACCAAGATGAATGTAGAAAATAATTTAGAAATATTAACAAAATATTTATAATGAACCTATTCTACCATAATGCACAATGGTATGGGGTCAAATAACAATTTATTACTATAAATCTATATTTTCAAAGGAGTAAAGGTAAAACTTATTTATTATAACTTTTTTCCTAATTAAATTCGAACATTCAAAATTTCTGTTTTTCAAATTTCAGTGGGGTCAGTTGCCCACACAGCCAATACGCCGGAGGATAACAAGTAACAATTTTGCCCAAATTTTACCAATTAAGCCGAGCCCATACTTCACCGTGATTAGGTTGAGTATGCGAATGCTATATTTTTAGTTTAATAATTTTGTGTATATTTTGTATTTTTATAGTCATGAATTTCTGTACCAGCAGAACATATGAATTTTGTCTATGTTAGTCAATTTTAAAATCATAAAAACGATAAACTTTAACTTACGTATCGTTTTCTAAAATTCATATCCAATTTCAAATAATGATAAAATTCTAATTTTATTATAATGCAAGTTCGAACCCAATAATATTTTACTTTATCGAGAAATTATGACGTACTCCTTAACTTTTAAGGAAGATATTATATAAAAAAAGTCAATTTAATTATAATTTACAACAATGCTGGTCATGTCCTAAATGCCCCTAGCTAGATCCCCTACGCGGTATATATTTAGGCACATTGGATAAATTACACTTACATCTGTATATTAGCCTATACAGTCTCGAAATTTTGGTCCCATCACTATTGCATATACATTTCAATTCATTTCGACTGTGAGATATGGAGATTTCTAAGTTAAATAATCAAAACAATGGCTCTAACAATGGAAGTACTAAGGAAAAAATGGTGACCATTTTGGTGGTGGACGATGATAGAACTTGCTTATCTCTTATTGCTAGTTTGCTAAAGGGATGCGCCTATCGAGGTATGTATATAAACTCTATTCATTTCTTGTTTATAAAATCTGCTAATAATTCATATTTTAATTGTACGAGTTAAAAACAAGAGGAAATTATAAAAAAAATTGCAGAAGATTTGGTTCATTTTGACTGATTTTTAAATTACCATCTCAAATCTTTTGATGTGGCATACTGATCTTTCTAGAATATAGTATCAGATGCCTTTTTCTAACATCTTTAGATTTTAAATGAGCTCGTTACTTAACAGATGTTGCGTCTAATATTTTCTTGTTTTGTTTTCTCATAGTATTGACTGCCAAGGATCCTCTGGATGCTTTGCGCATCCTACGGACTGGAGTCATTAAGTTTGATCTGGTGGTATCTGATGTCCACATGCCAGGCATGGATGGGTTTGAACTACAAAGATGGATTCATCAAGATTTTCAATTACCGGTTGTATGTGAGTGTCACTATAACTGAATTTAAATTTCATTAATATATAACCGCGCTTTATGAAAAATAGTTTTATCTAGTGCTATGTTAGGTATTTTTTTTATTACCGCAATTTTTTTGAAGCGCATAATAAATTTTTCATGCAATAGTAAACGATATTAAGAAGGCGGTTGCTCGGTTTTTAGATCAGTTTTTCAGATGATTAGTATCAATCTTTTTGATTGTTTTTTTCCTCAATTTTAGTTGTACAGTTCCCTCAATGATCTTCACCAACAGACTAATCAAACTCTTGAAATTTTATTGTTAGTGATGTCAGGTGACAGAGAAGCTAGTAATCTATGCGAGGGAAGTCAGAGTGGAGCTTCCCTTTTCGTAGTTAAGCCCATTACTACAGAAGACTTGAAATCAATATGGGATTTTGTGAACCAATGGAAAAAGAATCTAGCTAAAGGGAAAAACTTAATATCTGATGATAGTTCTGCTAAGGACAATGAAGATGACACTGGTAATAAGTTATATGAAAAGAAATCGAAGCGAAAGCTTCAGATAACTGATAATGAAGATCATAATCATGGCAAAAACAGAGTTCCGAAAGACAAAGCTCTTCTAACAAAAAAGAACAAGCTTAATTGGACACCTTTTCTCCATGACAAGTTTGTAAGAGCTGTGCAGCATCTAGGGCCTCAAGGTAAGATGTTACATTTTAACATGTCTTTCACTACAGTTTAATGATGTCGATTATGTCTCACATACTTGAATTGTCCGCGATGAATTTTTGTTGTAGGATCTATTCCGAGGAACATTGTTACCGTAATGAATGTGCCTGGACTGAGGAGGGAACAAGTAGCCAGTCACTTGCAAGTTAGTTCCTCCCCCTCTTTTCTCCTTTTCTTCTGTGTGACGAGAATTTCTAATTTTGCTGTTCTAATGTCTTCTTTATTCTAATATTCGCAGAAGTACCGAATCGACCAAGAGAAACAGTCTGAAGCAGAACAAAATCCAGACTTGTTTAAAACACTCCAAAATGGGAAAAGGTGGTCCTCATCGTTTCTCAGCCATAAGGAACTACTAGGTTACGGACAATCTAAGCTACTAACCAGTCCAGGTAATTAAACAGTTGACACGATTCTGTCAGGCATTTGTTAACATGAATGAGCTTGGGTGAAAACTATTTGATTTGTAATGCTACAGGTTTTCCTCCAAGTGGACTAACAAACGGTACATATCCCAGTCTGATGTACCAGCCACAAACACCCGAATTTTCTAGCAGTGACAAGATTAGCAGTGGATTTAATTCTGTCCAAACTTTGGCTCCGATTCACATGAATCAGAATGGCTTTTCTAAACAAACACAGCCACAAAACTACTATACTGGCGGTGCACTTGAAGTTTACAATACATTTGCTTCACAGAGAAATTTCGCATCTCCTACATTTGATAATGTTGTCCCTGAGCAACAATACAGATCTGCTGATCAAATTAACGTTTCCGTTTATGGAAGTACCTATCAGTCAACTGATTTGGTATATTAAGTTTACATAAATTCATGTTCTACTCTGTCTCTGCTAAACAACTTAAGGTTTACAATTTAAATTTCAAAATATGCCTAATTATTTTCATCTTTCTCCTTTACGTGTTATCACATGTAGAATAAAAATCAAGAGTTCTACATACGAAACAATTTTGATTTTGGAGATGCCTTTCTGGTTAACAAAGACTTGCCAAATGCTGACAATGTGCAAACAGACCTTGATGAGGTATATACTTAATATATGTAGAATTATTTAGATATTGATATATTCTGCATGATTATGTACATATTTCTCCTTCACGTGTTATCGCATGTAGAACAACAATCAGGACTACTACATCGGAAACAGTTTTAATTTTGGAGATGCCTTTCTAAACAAAGACATGCAAAATGCTGACAAGGCGCACATAAGCCTTGATGAGGTAATTATTTAGATATTGATACATTGCTGCAAATACACAGAGGACTAATTGTTTGTTGAGGAGTGTCTCAGAAATAGCTTCTCATCTTCAAATTTAACCAGAACAATATATTAAAAGACTTTTAAATTTATAGTACATTTGTTTCACAGAGAGATTTTGCATATCCTCAAATCGATTCTGTTGTCCCTGAGCAGAAAAACGAATCAACTGATGCTGAGGTAAAATTAACATAAATTTATGTTCTGCTCTTTCTCTTCTATACATCTTGTCTTAGAATTTAAAATTTCTACAAGTGTGCATGAATATCTTCATCTTTCTCTTTTACGTGTTATCGCTTGTAGAACAAAAATCAAGACTACGACGTCGGAAACAATTATGATTTTGGAGGTGCCTTTCTGGTAAACAAAGACATGCCAAATGCTGACAAGGTGCCCACAAACCTTGATGAGGAACTGACTTAATATTTGCAAAATTATTTAGATATCAATATATTTCTGCATGATTATCTTCATCTTTCTCCTTTACCGTGTTATCACATGTAGAACAAATATCAAGACTACTACGTTGGAAACAATTTTGATTTTGGAGATACCTTTCTGGAAGAAAAAGATATGCCAAATGCTGAAAAGGTGAACACAGACCTTGATGAGGTATAGACTTAACATATGAAAAATTATTCACATATCAAAATATATTGATGCATGGACAAGTGGGGATATCTTGCTCAAATAATCTCAATATATATATATATATATATTTTGCTCAAATAAGAACTTCTTAAAATGAGAATTATGAGAACTTGTAATCTTCGTAGTTAAAGTTTGTAATTTTATAAAATTTAAAATTTTTACTTTGCACAAAATCATCAATTTCCGAATTCAAAATTTTACCTTTTTAAAAGTCAGCAATTTTAATTACGAAAATTCTTACGATTTTCAATTACTAAGTGGGGATCCCAGTCGGGATCTCGTCCCATTTTTGGGCACACCAAAGTACAATATCAATCTTTTCAATAGTTATTGAGAATATTGGGGTAGGAGGGACTCGCTTGAGTCCTCCAGTAACCAGGGATATCAGGATCTGATATCATGTTAACATCATATTTCATATCATTAAGACTCAGGAATAGCTGCATAACATAAGTCATTTCACGTGAAACAAGCAATTACTAATATTTTACAAATACATAGCATTAAACTTGATAACTCCGCTAGTATGAGATGTTGATATATGTTTCATGTTAAATGGAATTAAGAAATTACAATACCAGGTGTTAAAATTGAACATGAGTCTCTTAGCTTTTCATCTTCAATGCTAAACTAATTAATCCTGTATATGACAAATATTATAGTATCATGATAATGGATGCAACACTGGGACTCCCCATTTTGAATCGAAAGGAAATCATCAGTCTAATGATGATCAGCAGGTATTATCCTAGCTTACAGTAGTAGCTTAGCATTTCAAATTTTAAACTACAAATATCTATACAATTTTACTTTTACCTCATAATTAAATTAATAATTCCCGTGTGAAATGTTATTAGGGAATGGGCGAGGATTTTTGGGCGTGGTTGCTTTCTGAATGACAACAACAACTTTGGAGGACTTGCATCAACTATTTGGAACTATTTCCCCCTTGGTTTGATAAAAAAAAATTTATGCTCGCAACGATTGCGTAATGACAAGAAAAATCTTGTGGTTTGAATAATTGATTCGCTTAGTTCATACTCTGACGATTGGTTTTAAGACTTCAATTATGTTACTTTAATTTTTCAATTTTATTATTTATCTAGAAAATATTATGTGAAAATTAGGTTTATGAAAACATACCACCTAATATTATAGTTTCAGATATAAAATCTGTGATTAATGAGATCGAAGATTCATCTAAACTTTCATGGAATCGAGTTGTTTATGTCTTTTTCGCTCAGGTTTCTAATAGTAACAGTTTCGATTAATGAGAAGAAAGGCGAGTTTTTGTTCAATCTTTTTACCTCTATTAGAAGTTATTGTCGATAACTTGAAACAGTTTCGATTAATGAGAAGAAAGGCGAGTTTCTGTTCAATCTTTTTACCTCTATTAGAAGTTATTGTCGATAATTTGAAACAATGTATCCACGAAATTCTAAAAAATCTTTTAGGCTTATTTCTATTGTTTCTGAATTGCTTTTCCAAGATTGACAAATTATGAACTGTCTTTTGTTGTCGAAAGAAATTTCTTGTGATATTTACCACCATCACAATTTTGATGCAAGAGTTCCAAATCTCCAAAAATACCATAAAAAACATTCCCAAGAAAACCAACACCAACACATACACTAAGAAAACCAACACGTAGTAAACTCGGGAATCGTTACGCATATACCCGTTGTTATGTTTGTGTGCGTTTAGGGCTTTACGAAATGTAAAACTTGTAATTTTGAATTCCACTTGCCGTAACTGTAAAAAACTTCTTTCGTAGTTTGTAAATATATAAAGATCGTGTCAAGGTGATTTACGGTTTCGGAGAAAAGTCCGTTTTAGTGAACAATGTCGAGAAAGCCAAACTGTTACGTGGTACTGACAGGGGAATAAACATGGCCCTCAATTTTTTTTAAAACTTATGAAACATGAACAGTTGATGACCTATACAGCGAGGAAGACCTCTTTAAAATTTGAACTTAAAATGTTAAATTTTAGATTTAACAAAAATATCGGAGTCAAGGTCATGCAAAGAGTAATCACCAAAAATGCTTACTGCCTAAAAACTGCTATCTCCGGTTTTTTATTGCACTTCCTAAAAATATATTTTTGAGTAATTTTATTCTAGACACTCTGTAGATCGTGCACGCAAAGACGGTGTGTCAATTGAGTTAACTATTTGAGAAAAATCAATATATTTAGTAAAAGTGGTGCAAATAGTAAAACCCCATAGTTGACCAAACTTTTAATATATTTTTCATCTAATTAAATAAATGTTTTCAAATTGTAACTTTTATGAAAAATATTAAAAATACATACACAAGAAGCTCCTTGAGATGGTTTGGTACTTAAATATCAATTTTCTAATTTATTAAAGATATAAGAGTGTGAGACGCGTAATAGTAACATTGAGGAAACTGAACTCAAGAAGCCACAAGATTACAACAATAGCTAATCCAAAATATTAGAATATTTGCATGACAAAATTCAGAATTATTGTTCCAAAATTTTTAGGAAAATCATCGTATGAGTTTTAAACTATACTTCTATTGATTATTATCTTCACATCAAATATAATGACTTGCAAAATTCATGTCTTTGTATTTGTGTTTCGAATTTTAGAATACATATGCAACTATTTCTTTTTCGGTATTCCTAGAAGGTGAAATCATTGGTTACTCTACGAATATCAGGCAGTCGCAAAATCAAAAGACATTTTTAGAAAACCATGAAAACATAAGTACAAAAATAAAAACCTTTAACTTAAAATGCAGTTTGGTAGAGGACATAATCCTTGAAGGGAAAAATAATCTGGAATACTAGTTGCATGAACTGTACTTCTTTTCTCTTTTTCGTGGACATTTCATGTAGTCATGAGCAGTTGCTTTGCATTGTTTACCCTTCCGAGGCTTCTTATTTGCATTATTCATTGCCTTCTCTTTTAGACTGATATATCTCTTCAAGGCTGACCCTTTATTTTTACATATGTTTTGTACTTTAACTTTGACATCTTGTGTCAGCTTCTGACCAACTACATTTGCCATAAACTCTGCTTTCGACATAACACCTACACTACCATCACCATCATCCATATCAGTACTTAATTGCTTTACTGTCCAATGAACATGATCCAACTTATCTAAATCTGTACCAGCTTTGTTAACCACTTTACGGAATTCAAACCTGATATGACTAACTTTGACTGCAACCTTTTGCATTTTAAGATGATCTTCGGAAATAACAAAAGACACTGAAGAACTGCCACTTTCAGCAATTTTCATCCAACGATTGAAAACCATACTTTTGGGGAATTTAACTAATCCAATTTGTTTTAAACCACAGAAATACCACACATAAAAAACTTATTGCATGAACACACATCATGATCATAGCTGACACTCACCTGCAAAATTTAATCAAATGTAATAATCACCAACACAGAGTATACTATGTAATTAATGAAATATCATACAATTACCTTAAAGATTTTATCTTTCACTTTAACATCTCTGATTTCCAAACAAGTAATGCCGTCAATTTCTTCACTCATTTTCTTGATTTGCATATTCAAACAAGAAGAAATAATCTCATCTTGAAGTTTATAAAAAATAGCTCTTGTAAACAAATCAGTAGCATCATCTTCAATGAACCACTCTGAAACAGTAATTGGAAGGCTTGAATTGGACTCATGGTTTAATCTACGAGTTTCATTCGCCGCTTATCCATAGCATTTTCAAACCGAAACCAGAATTCACATAAAGTACTCCCTTATCTATAAAACTGACTAAAGAAAAAATTATCACTCTTAGACCGCGAGGTAGTTCTCATTTACCCAAACACAGGTTCACCTCAAAAATACGCAGGAATCCAAGACTTTCTAAGCGAATACATTTTTCCTAACCACTTGTTCCATTCAAGTTTAAACTCTTTCATAACTGATAACCACCCTGATTCAAACTCATCAGGCTAAATAGTTGAAGACCAGATAAATTTCTTCATCTTCTCCATAAAGTCAGTTTCCTTACACAATCGATTGCCAAGCTGACAAATAAATTACAGCAAATACAAAAATCAAACATTGAAATCACTTCAACAACTTAAAAACGATAAATAAAAGAAGCCAAAAAAGCCAAACAAAGAAAATCAATATTACCAACAAATAATATTATAGAAGCGAAATCAGTGATCATTTTCAAAGAAGATGGTATTGGTTAAAAAATATAAATCAATCTAACAAAAACAGTAACAACCAAATGCAATAAATCACCAAAATAAAAAAATAAATTTAAAAATTATCATCTAACATACCTTAAGAGGGGATTTCTGGATTATATGCCACATGCATAAACGATGCTTAGTGGCAGGATATTCATTGGTTGCTTTAAAAACTTCAGGAACAGCAGCTTTCATTGCATGACACTGGTCAGAACCATAAGAATATGATTATGCTTTATTGCTTCAAAAAATGCTGAAACGCCCATGTATAATGACTGTTATCCTTCTTAACAAGAAGACATGCAGCAAATGTGACACATAGATCATGTTTATCCACACCGGTAAAAGGAGCAAAGATCATGTTATACCTGTTAAAATAAACACAAAATGGTCAAAAAGAATCATACAATTTAAAAAAAAAACCTAAAATGGTAGAAAATATACCGATTTGTATTAAATGTAGCATCAAAGGATACAACATCTCCATTTAATTCATAATTTCTTCTAGCAGTAGCATCAGCCCAAAAAAGATTCGTTAAATGACCCTCACAATCAACATCATATGCATAATAAAATGATTCACATGTCTCATGTAAAACTTTAAACTTTTCCAGCAATATCTGTGCATCAGCCTAACCAACATAACACCTTAAATCTCTATTAAAATTCTGAAAATCATGTACCGAAGCACCAATATTGCCATAACCACCAACCTGTTCCTTCATCAAAGTAAGAGATTTACTAGTACCAATATTCACTTTAGCAGTATCAACAACATGTTAGCGCATACGATTAGTCATTTCTCTATTTACTTTCAAAAATTGAAGACCCTCTTCAGAAGCTAACGGATGATTGTGTTTTTCCTCAAACACAGCAATAACATACTTATCGGACCAATACGTTGGAAAACACATATTGCTTTACATCCGCACCTCCCTGAAACAGTCCTCCTACGCTTAACAATTTTACTAGAACTTTCATCTAAATTTCTAGGCAGATCATTAAAACCAGCTCTCCCACAAATAATATATTTTCTCAAAATTATTTCATCCCTATCATCTTTCATTTCAATATTCAACCTCACATTAAATCTAGATAACCTCCCATATTCCTTGTAAAATTCAATACCTTTTTCCAAACTATCAAAACTCTGATTAACCTCTGGTTTAGAAATATCACCACTATACTTTGGAAGTGTAATACTTATGACCACCATGTGTAATATTAAAACGCGAAACAGAAATCTCACTTTCAGATAAACTGTTACCGCCATTAGATACATAATCACCTACTAAACGGCTAATATGAGACGAATCACCGCAACTGGAACCTAAAAACATATAAAAAATTCAGTCATAACAAACTAAAATATATTAATATAGCATAATTAACCAACAATCACTAACAATACACTTGTTTACAATTACAAATAAAAAAGCAACATCAATGATAATAAATGTACCACATGTAAAATTAATTAATAACTACATTATCACTAATCGTAGTCAAATAATCAGTTAAGGCTTAAGACATAAGCAAATGACATTGATTCACAGAAAATTATAATCACTAAAAAAATACCAATAATAACTTACAAATTCAAAATACATAAGAAACAAAACTACAAACGCACTACAATCAAAGTTAGCTCACAACATATAATCACTAATAATAGTCGAATAATCAGTGAAAGTAACTATTAAATTTTACATTTAAACTACTAAATCAACTGAAAGGTATGAAACACATAAAAAGAGTTTAAGACGCAAGTAATTACCTTAATTCATAGAAATTTTCAACAAATCTGAAGTAATCGTGCTTTAGAATACCTACGAAATCAATCGATTAAAAAAATGAAAAGAAACAAGATATGAACTTAGTGAGCTCAGTGATAATCACGAAAAAGAAAAATTGAAGAAAGATAGAGAATGTACGGGATGCGGAAATTGATAGAGAAAACTTAGAGAGAGAAATAGTAGAGAGAGAAAGAATAGAAATAAATGGTGACCTTGAAATTAATTAGACCATATAAATGTCTTCAAGGTTTTGAATTAATAACAAAATAAACCGATCGGATGAATCTTTGGGAAAAAAATAAATGGCTGTGATTTCATTCTACTTATATAATAAGAATTATTTTCATTTCAACAATTGCTTATATACATACATATATATATATATATTGCTCAAATAAGAACTTCTTAAAATGAGAATTATGAGAACTTGTAATCTTCGTAGCTAAAGTTTGTAATTTTATAAAATTTAAAATTTTTACTTTGCACAAAATCATCAATTTTCGAATTCAAAATTTTACCTTTTTAAAAGTCAGCAATTTTAATTACGAAAATTCTTACGGTTTTCAGTTTCAGAAGTTCTCTTTAGAGCACTATCATATATATATATATATATATATATATATATATATATATGTGTGAACCTCAAATAAATTGTAATCCATAAAATAATAACCTCACTAAAATACTATTTTATGGAGTCCCAACATAATCAACACAATATATTTTTACATCTAATGAAGTAATACACTAGCTAAAATATTATATTTTCTCTAGTTTATAATCACTACTTATACCTATATCAATCACTAGTTTATAATTTTTATTCTAAAATTGGTTTGTATTTGAAAATTGTCGTGTATATATATATATATATATATATTTATATATACTGTGGTGTGAATTTTAGTTCTCTTTTTTTTATTTCCTTTAATATATTTTGAAGAGATTTGAACCTGAGCAACATTTTAAACCTTTTCTTGTCAAGGAACTAGAAATGCTTATAACCTTTTTTTGCTAATTGTTTTGGACTAATTAACGTAAATCGTATTTTTTTGTGGGTCCTCGAACCAAATATTCTTTGAAATTTATAGTCAACCAAAAGCGGACAGAACTTCGATTCAGCTAATCCATACATATCATACTTATATATTCAATCTAATATTTATTTTAGTATTTTTAAGAAGATATTGTTTGAACATCTTTTTATAATTTTTTTAATAAAAAGGTATTGTTAAAAAGGTATTGCTCATCTATTAAATGAAATAATGAATTTGAGATTATTCTATAAGAAAAATGAAGGTGCTCTTGTCTTTATCTTTAACCCTCCACCTGTTTATATCGAAAACTCAACTATTGGAAATTTAGCTTTATCCAAATTTCATTTCACGAAATCAATAGGAAAAAAGAATTCATATGAAAAAAGAATTATCAATAAATATTTTCTTGATTAAAAAAATTAAAATTTATTTTAAACCCAGATTTATTACACTAAACGAATTTTTTTAATCTTTCACTTTCCATTTACAATAACTACAATTGTTTGTTAAGAGTACAACCTTCAGCATAACCACTGGCGTAGCTAGAAATTCGAGCCACAAGTTCAAAAATTTTTAAAGACCAAGATGAATGTAGAAAATAATTTAGAAATATTAACAAAATATTTATAATGAACCTATTCTACCATAATGCACAATGGTATGGGGTCAAATCACAATTTATTACTATAAATCTATATTTTCAAAGGAGTAAAGGTAAAACTTATTTATTATAACTTTTTTCCTAATTAAATTCGAACATTCAAAATTTCTGTTTTTCAAATTTCAGTGGGGTCAGTTGCCCACACAGCCAATACGCCGGAGGATAACAAGTAACAATTTTGCCCAAATTTTACCAATTAAGTCGAGCCCATACTTCACCGTGATTAGGTTGAGTATGCGAATGCTATGTTTTTAGTTTAATAATTTTGTGTATATTTGTACTTTTATAGTCATGAATTTCTGTACCAGCAGAAACATATGATTTTTGTCTATGTTAGTCAATTTTAAAATCATAAAAATGATAAACTTTAACTTAATTATCATTTTCTAAAATTCATATCCAATTTCAAATAATGATAAAATTCTATTTTTATTATAATGCAAGTTCGAACCCAATAATATTTTACTTTATCGAGAAATTATGACGTACTCCTTAACTTTTAAGGAAGATATTATATAAAAAAAGTCAATTTAATTATAATTTATCACAATGCTGGTCATGTCCTAAATGCCCCTAGCTAGATCCCCTACGCGGTATATATTTAGGCATATTGGATAAATTACACCTACATCTGTATATTAGCCTATACAGTCTCGAAATTTTGGTCCCATCACTATTGCATATACATTTCAATTCATTTCGACTGTGAGATATGGAGATTTCTAAGTTAAATAATCAAAACAATGGCTCTAACAATGGAAGTACTAAGGAAAAAATGGTGACCATTTTGGTGGTGGACGATGATAGAACCTGCTTATCTCTTATTGCTAGTTTGCTAAAGGGATGCGCCTATCGAGGTATGTATATAAACTCTATTCATTTCTTGTTTATAAAATCTGCTAATAATTCATATTTTAATTGTACGAGTTAAAAACAAGAGGAAATTATAAAAAAATTGCAGAAGATTTGGTTCATTTTGACTGATTTTTAAATTACCATCTCAAATCTTTTGATGTGGCATACTGATCTTTCTAGAATATAGTACCAGATGCCTTTTTCTAACATCTTTAGATTTTAAATGAGCTCGTTACTTAACAGATGTTGCGTCTAATATTTTCTTGTTTTGTTTTCTCATAGTATTGACTGCCAAGGATCCTCTGGATGCTTTGTGCATCCTACGGACTGGAGTCATTAAGTTTGATCTGGTGGTATATGATGTCCACATGCCAGGCATGGATGGGTTTGAACTACAAAGAAGGATTCATCAAGATTTTCAATTACCGGTTGTATGTGAGTGTCATTATAACTAAATTTAAATTTCATTAATATATAACCGCGCTTTATGAAAAATAGTTTTATCCAGTGCTATGTTAGGTATTTTTTTGATTACCGCAATTTTTTTGAACCGCATAATAAAATTTTTATGCAATAGTAAACGATATTAAGAAGGCGATTCCTCAGTTTTTAGATCAGTTTTTCAAATGATTAGTATCAATCTTTTGGATTTTTTTCCTCAATTTTAGTTGTACAGTTTCCTCAATGATCTTCACCAATACACTAATCAAACTCTTGAAATTTTATGTTTAGTGATGTCAGGTGACAAAGAAGCTAATAATCTATGCGAGGGAAGTCAGGTGGAGCTTCCCTTTTCGTATCTAAGCCCATTACTACAGAAGACTTGAAATCAATATGGGATTTTGTGAACCAATGGAAAAAGAATCTAGCTAAAGGGAAAAACTTAATATCTGATGATAGTTCTGCTAAGGACAATGAAGATGACACTGGTAATAAGTTATATGAAAAGTTATCGAAGCGAAAGCTTCAGATAACTGATAATGAAGATCATAATCATGGCAAAAACAGAGTTCTGAAAGACAAAGCTCTTCTAACAAAAAAGAACAAGCTTAATTGGACACCTT
Organism: Apium graveolens; assembly: GCF_009905375.1. Taxonomy (NCBI): domain Eukaryota; kingdom Viridiplantae; phylum Streptophyta; class Magnoliopsida; order Apiales; family Apiaceae; genus Apium; species Apium graveolens. The sequence continues at coordinate 84,039 of NW_027418912.1, forward strand.
TTCTCCATGACAAGTTTGTAAGAGCTGTGCAGCATCTAGGGCCTCAAGGTAAGATGTTACATTTTACAAGTCTTTCACTACAATTTAATGATGTTGATTATGTCTCACATACTTGAATTGTCCGCGATGAATTTTTATTGTAGGATCTATTCCGAGGAACATTATTACCGTAATGAATGTGCCTGGACTGAGGAGGGAACAAGTAGCCAGTCACTTGCAAGTTAGTTTATCCCCCCTCTTTTCTCCTTTTCTTCTGTGTGACGAGAATTTCTAATTTTGCTGTTCTAATGTCTTCTTTATTCTAATATTCGCAGAAGTACCGAATCGACCAAGAGAAACAGTCTGAAGTCTGAAGCAGAACAAAATCCAGACTTGTTTAAAACACTCCAAAATGGGAAAAGGTGGTCCTCATTGTTTCTCAGCCATAAGGCACTACTAGGTTACGGACAATCTAAGCTATTAACCAGTCCAGGTAATTAAATAGTTGACACGATTCTGTCAGGCATTTGTTAACATGAATGAGCTTGATAATCCCAGATCACCCCGGGGCCTTCTCCTTGCTGGGCCCGGACTCAAACTCCTTTTGGACTACGACGGCGGCGGCGTGCAGGTGTAGCTGTAGGGTGGGAACCTACAAAACAGAACCGGAGGGGGGTAGCGTCCCCGCGGCACCTCCGGCGTGAGAATGAGAAAGGGGTTTTAAGGAGAAGGAGGGCAAAGTTGGGATTATGCGAATATATTTGTGAGGAGTACGTGTGTGCATGTAAGTATAGGTGAGGGAGAGAGTATGTAAGATTGTAACCTGTAACCTTCCTTCTATTCTACCTTTTATAGGCCTCCTACTAAGGTTTAGGGGTTTGTCCCTTTTCATCTGGACCGTAGGTTGGCCTTTTGGACTGTAGGGCAGCTGGACGCCTGGGATGCGTCAGAATACTACCATATCCGGACCGTAGGAACGTCTTGGATCCCGGATACCTGGACGGTGGCGATGCTGCCACGTGTCCTGGGCTCCTCAAGGTTAACGCTGAATCCGTCAGAGTACTGCCAGATCCGGACCGTAGGATTGTTCAGGATCTCTGGGGCCTGGACGGTGGTGATGTCGCCACGTGTCCTGGGGTCTTGTATTTAGGCCCTGGGCCTCTTCACTTGTGCCTGAATTGTTATGGGTTATCATTTGCCCCCACTCCCTTATGCGGGTTTACCCGGATGGGGGAGTAGAGTAATTGCCTTTGTGCCGCGGCGCCTTTGTAAAATTTTGGGGGTTGTTTGATTTGCTGCCCCCTAACCCCGGGGTCACATGGGGATGAGACTCCGGGGTTGATTTGGTTAGTCATTTGACTTGAGTTCAAGGTGAGATTCCTTGAAATACTTTGGAAAATTTTGGGGGTTGTTTGATTCATTGCCCCCTAAGCCCGGGGTCACATGGGCGATGAGACTCCGGGGTTGACTTGGTTAGTCATTTGACTTGAGTTCAAGGTGAGAGTCATTGAAATACTTTGGAAAATTTTGGGGGTTGTTTGATTTATTGCCCCTAGCCCCGGGGTCAAATGGGGATGAGACTCCGGGGTTGACTTGGTTAGTCATTTGATTTTGAGTTCGAATTTTGGGCACGGTTTTGTGGGCAAGTACACTCCTGACATTTGATTTAACTAGACTCTGAAAAGCTGTCCCTGCAAATTCGGGATGCCAGGCGGCTGTTGGGATTCCAGCCGGGGTCAGAGATATACACTTTTTATGCGTATCTTTTGAGTGTACAATTTCCCCCCCCCCCTACTTTCCTAAAAAGACGCACCGTGACATGATTGCAGTAGTGGTAATAATTGCTGCGGTTATTAAATTGACGCCAATCAGGGGTTGCCACGTGGCCCTGACGGTTCCCTTAATCACAAAACCGTTCATCTCTTCTCTCATACCCTCTATAAATACTTGCATTTTCTCTCCATTTTTATTTTACGCAAACACTTCCACAGAGAGAGCCAAGAGAGATTTTCAGAGATTTTTCGGAGCATTTCTTGTTGAAGCCACATTTCTTTCTCCTGCCCATTTGTAAGTATCTCGATTCTTTTGCTTCCTTTTTCACTTTTTCCTTATGTTTTTGCAATGCATGTAGTTATTTTGCGAGAGTTTTTGCTTCGCCACTTTGCATTTCTTGCTCGTATTTCATGACCGCCTTGATGTTTTGGCCTTGAATCTTTGTAGTGTAGTTTTTGCGTAGCTTTTCCAATGGCTTTGTGTCTCATTTGTGTAAATAACATGGATTTTGGTAGTTTTTTATGCGAAAAAGTGGGTTTTTAGTAGTGTAAAAAGTTAAAGAGCCCGGGGTGTGTTTTTTGGTTGTATATGTATGTATATGTTATAGATCTTGTTTTTGGGGTAAGATACGTACATGATTTGTTTCTAAACTTTTTCTGTTTTTTGTCTTTTTTTGTTGTTGGGTTCGGGTTTGGCATTGACTCCGGGGTGCGTTTATATAGACACGTATAGTATATGCCAGGTAGCCGTTTTAAACGTATTGCTACTCTTAGGAACCGGTATCCCGAGCGTCCTGTCGGGTTAGGTGAACTTAACTCCTTCTACCCATCTTCCTCTTCTAGCTGTAGTTTAGTAGAGATGCCTCCCCGGGTTGACCAGCCTCAACAAGTTTTAGCTCAGACCCTAGTATTAGGTCCCGGGGGTACCCTATCGAATCCGGATGGGTCATGGGAGGATGTAGATGAATACTTTGTCTAGTGCAGAGTGAACCCCAAGACCCTGAGCTTTTATTACAGAGATTTATCTGAGGACATATGGGGGCCCGGATGGTTTGGGAGGTCGGGAGCCTTATAATGAGGATGAGATGAATAGGAAATTCTTCACCGCCCCAGGGACTAGGTATGAGTGTGGGGCAGTTCATAAAGAGGTCCAAGAGAAATACACGGACGCCGAGGTAGATGGCGCCCTTAGACTTGCCTTTAACATTGATGACACATATCAGTGGAGATGGCCTGAGGAGCATGAAAGGGTATACCATCGACCGGAGGGGGGATGGGTTGGTATTCCATTAGAGCATCTCCGGGGCATGCGCCTTGGATTACATCAGTTCACCAAATCCCTATGCCGGGATGTTTATGGTATCCCTTTTACTCAGCTAGCCCCGAATTCGGTGAAATGGATCAGCTGGTTCTTAGCTTGCTGCCATGCCAAAAATTACCCCCCCATCCTTCAAACTTTTTCATCATATTTTTAAAATTAAGAGATCCACCGCTCGGCCGATTTACGAGTTCATATTTAGGATAGAGGATTGTGGGTACCCCTCTGATAAGATGGTTCTCCCGGTTAGTATGTTGACGTCGCTTAAGGGATGGCACCGAGAGTTCATTTTTGTCCGGGGTGGGGATCTGGAGTTCATGCCACTCCATAAACTTGAAATTAAAACAGATAGGTTTCCGGTCCAGTGGCTCGGGCAAGCAGCTCTCAGCGATGGTTTATGCCTTCTGTGGGGCACTTGGAACGCAGTGGACCTGGGACTATTTCACTAGCAATGAAAACATGCATGCTGCTGGATGTAAGTCTATTGCCTTAGTTTTATTTTGATACCGTAACTTTTATTGAGTACTTGTATCCGGGACTGATATTTTGTTGTTTTCCTTTTCAGGTATTCCGAAGTTGATTCCCTAATCCCCCAATATGTCTGCCCAACTTAAAGATCTGTCGGCCAAGCTGCGAAGGATTGGGGGAATGACGAGCGTGGATGTTGGGAAGAAGAAGGTTGGAGAGGGTGATGATGCGGCCCGGAAGGCGGCGCCGTCTCGCCCGGGGAGGACAACAATCGTGATCAACGAGCCCTGGGCCGAGGACGTGCAGCAGGGGATGTGATAAGAGTTCCAGTACCTCGAAAGAGGAAGGGCGCCCCCGCGAGTTCCGGGGACAAAGGTGATGATGTGTCTGAGGGCCCGGTTTCAAAGAAGTCTGTTGTTGATCTGGCCCCGGACACTCCGGAAACTTTGAACGCCCTGCTTGCAAGTTTCACCCCGGAGACTCGCCGGAGGGAGTTGTTTGAGAATTATGCCAGCACGGCGGAGAGGAAGAAATACAAGAAGGAGCCCCTCGACGACTTCCTGGTCGGGCTTCAGGAGGATATCACTGTTGTAAGCCTTTTTCTTACTTGCCTTCTTCTTGTGTTCTTGTATTTGTGTTGCCTAATCATGACTTATAATGCTTTCAGGCTAACTCCCGGGTTGTTGGACTGGTTTGTATAACCCGGAGCCTTCAGGCGAAGGCTGATGCTGCCGAGGTCTATAAGACTGAATCCGAGCGGTTATCCCGGGAGATCCAGGAGTTGAAGGAGGCGAGTGCAAGGGAGGCTGCTGGCTCGTAAGAAGATTTTGGACGAGATCCGGGAGAGGCAGGACCGGGCTGAGGCTTCTGTCCGGGAGATGAGGGCTGAAAATCAAAAAGTTGAGGGATGATCTTGCCGCCCGACCCACTCCCGAGGAGGTTCTGGCAGGGTTCCGGGGCAATCCCGCGTACTTCGAAGAGCTAAATGACAAAGCGCTGGAGAAGATCCAGATCTGCTGGAATGTTGCTTCGAAGTATCTCGGCGAAGAGTCTCATGGTACAATAGACGTCTTCTTGGAGAAGTATATAGAAGAGGAGACCCGGTTGGAGCAGGAAAAGGAAGCTCTCCGGGCAATGGAGTCCGGTGTTGGGACGTCCAGCAATGTTCCCTCCTTCTCCGGGTCGCCACTTGTCGAACAGCCTCCCGTACCAGAGGGTAATCCAGAGCAGCCTCCTTCTCCTCCCGCCGACTCTGCCGTTTGAAGCTTGAAGACTCTGCCATGTTTTGGCATGTAATTTCTATTTTCTTGTTTTTAGCCTAAGTCGTTCCGAACTAAGCCTTTTGGCTTTTTAGACTTGATTGTAATTTGAATCTCGAGTTGCCCCCCCCGGGGTGTGTTTCCCCGGGGTAGTTTAATGTTATTATGCTTCGTTTCCTTCATATTGATTTGCATGTTTAGAACTTCTGACTTGGATACATGGGCTGTGTTTTAGCGGACACATGGGCTGTGTTTTTAGCGGACCCCGGGATGGGGTAAAAAATTTTAACTTACCAACATTTTATGAATACTCATGGGCTGAGCTTTTATAGGACCCCGGGTAGTGGTAATTTTTAACTTGATAGAAAAATATTTTATAAATACACATGGGATGTGTTTTGCGGACCCCGGGATGGGGTCATTTTCAATTTGATAGAAGCTTTATTACACATGGGCTGCGTTTTTGCGGACCCCGGGATGGGGTAAAAATTTTTGACTTATCAAGATTTTATGAATACTCATGGGCTGAGCTTTTATAGGACTTCGGGGTAGGGGTAATTTTTAATTTGATAGAATTTTCTCCCTGGGGTGGGATAAAATTTCTATACCCTTTTTATAAAATCTTTGAGTACACATGGGCTGCATTTGTTTAAATTTGATAGCAAATAAAGGAACAACATAATGAAATTGGTTCAAGCTATGGATCGCTTAAAGTAGAGTTTTTCATTTATATTGAGAGCAAAATTACATTCTGGGGTGAATGAGGACAATGCTTACATTAAAATATCATAATATAGATGTAGATGTGTTTCCTGGGTGTGCACCTTTTCCTTATTGGTAGAATTTCCTTAGGCGGGCTCCATGCCAGGTATTGGGGACCTTGGTTCCGCTGAGTTAGCTCAGCTTATAAGTTCATAAATATGAATTTTGTCTATGTTAGTCAATTTTAAAATCATAAAAACGATAAACTTTAACTTTCGTATCTTTTCTAAAATTCATATACAATTTAAAATAATGATAAAATTCTATTTTTATTATAATGCGAGTTCGAACGCAATAATATTTTACTTTATCGAGAAATTATGACGTACTCTTTAACTTTTTAAGGAAGATATTATATAAAAAAAAGACAATTTAATTATAATTTATCACAATGTTGGTCATGTCCTACATGGTATATATTTAGGCACATTGGATAAATTACACCTACATCGGTATATAAGCCTATACTCTCTCGAAATTCAGGTCCATCACTATTGCATATACATTTCGATTCATTTCGACTGTGAGATATGGAGATTTCTAAGTTAAATAATCAAAACAATGGCTCTAACGATGGAAGTACTAAGGAAAAAGTGGTGACCATTTTGGTGGTGGACGATGATAGAACCTGCTTATCTCTTATAGCTAGTTTGCTAAAGGGATGCACCTATCGAGGTGAGTACATAAACTCTATTCATTTCTTGTTTATAAAATCTGCTAATAATTCATATTTTAATTGTACGAGTTAAAAACAAGAGGAAATTATAAAAAAATTGCAGAAGATTTCGTTCATTCTGACTGATTTTTAAATTACCATCTCAAATCTTTTGATGTGGCATACTGATCTTTCTAGAATATAATATCAGATGCAGTCAGGGACTTTTTCTAACATCTTTAGATTTTAAATGAGCTCGTTACTTAACAGATTTTGCGTCTAATATTTCTTGTTTTGTTTTCTCATAGTATTGACTGCCAAGGATCCTCTGGATGCTTTGCGCATCCTACGGACTGGAGTCATTAAGTTTGATCTGGTGGTATCTGATGTCCACATGCCAGGCATGGAGGGTTTGAACTACAAAGATGGATTCATCAAGATTTTCAATTACCGGTTGTATGTGAGTGTCACTATAACTGAATTTTAATTTCATTAATATATAACCGCGCTTTATGAAAAATAGTTTTATCTAGTGCTATGTTAGGTATTTTTTTATTACCGCAATTTTTTTGAAGCGCATAATAAATTTTTCATGCAATAGTAAACGATATTAAGAAGGCGGTTGCTCGGTTTTTAGATCAGTTTTTCAGATGATTAGTATCAATCTTTTTTATTGTTTTTTTCCTCAATTTTAGTTGTACAGTTCCCTCAATGATCTTCACCAACAGACTAATCAAACTCTTGAAATTTTATTGTTAGTGATGTCAGGTGACAGAGAAGCTAGTAATCTATGCGAGGGAAGTCAGAGTGGAGCTTCCCTTTCGTAGTTAAGCCCTTACTACAGAAGACTTGAAATCAATATGGGATTTTGTGAACCAATGGAAAAGAATCTAGCTAAAGGGAAAAACTTAATATCTGATGATAGTTCTGCTAAGGACAATGAAGATGACACTGGTAATAAGTTATATGAAAAGAAATCGAAGCGAAAGCTTCAGATAACTGATAATGAAGATCATAATCATGGCAAAAACAGAGTTCCGAAAGACAAAGCTCTTCTAACAAAAAAGAACAAGCTTAATTGGACACCTTTTCTCCATGACAAGTTTGTAAGAGCTGTGCAGCATCTAGGGCCTCAAGGTAAGATGTTACATTTTAACATGTCTTTCACTACAGTTTAATGATGTCGATTATGTCTCACATACTTGAATTGTCCGCGATGAATTTTTGTTGTAGGATCTATTCCGAGGAACATTGTTACCGTAATGAATGTGCCTGGACTGAGGAGGGAACAAGTAGCCAGTCACTTGCAAGTTAGTTCCTCCCCCTCTTTTCTCCTTTTCTTCTGTGTGACGAGAATTTCTAATTTTGCTGTTCTAATGTCTTCT
>NW_027418913.1:0-44417 GCF_009905375.1 Apium graveolens
CTACAAACAGAGGCACGTGGGTGAACAGATAACTGAAATGTGGCAGCCTAATTTCAGGAACATCAGAAAAGTAGCCGTTCTACTCAGTATCAGAGACATTAAGTCAACAAGTACTGGAGTGAACTGGAGAAAACAAGTGGAGATCTTCTTTATTATTTTTTATATCCGTCTTCACTTGTAAACTTGGTAATATATAAACCAGTTAGTAGCTAGTAATTAGATGGGAATTTTTCCAGAGCTGTTTAGAAAAATCTTGAGAGAAAAAATTATCTAGTTGTACTAGGATGCAGCTGTGATCAAATTCTTAGATCACAGAATTTCTGAAATACCATCTCTGGTGGAACAACAAATCCACCAGAAAAGTTTTTAAAGGTTTATTGTGTTCTTTACATTTGTGTTTGAATATATATCTGTCTGTATCAGCTTAAAGCAATTCACACACTTGTTCATCTTGAACACACAGTCTTTATAAACTGCTCAAAACTTGAAAAAGTTTTGAGATTTACATTCAACCCCCCTTCTGTAAATCTCATTGTTAGTTCTCTAGAAATAACAGAAGGCCCAAAACCCTGATTATTAATTAATTTCGTAATTAATTAATAAGGGAGAAAAAACAGCTATTAAGATAAGTGCTAGTGGGGATATAAATCCTTGTAGATTGGCCTCCAAGGGACCTGATGTGATAAGGAATCAGTTTCCTACTCCCTAGGACTCTAAAGTCCATTCTAATTCAGAGACTTGCCCACCAAGTCTCCTAACCCAAGTCCAATTCAAGGACTCCCACATCTATATAAGGGGCATCACCCCACAAATCAGAACTACGTTTTTTGACTTGATCATTGGCAATCAGCAAGGTACGTAGGCATCTTGTTAAGGCAGATTGAGTCACGAAATACAAGAGCAGTCAAATCGAGCCTCGAAACTCACGTTCCTTAGTAACAAATACATCAATTATATATCTTAGTTTTTAATCCATAACATTTGGCGCCGTCTGTGGGAAAGCACAACAACAACCATGGCGAGAACGTGGAGAACAATTAGAGCTATGGAGGAAGGAACACCATCAGGGACAACCCAGGTGATTTCGTCCACCGTGGAGATATCTCCTCACTCAACTTATGCACCTACCCAAGAGGAAGCCCAGATAGGGGAAACTCAACCTCAGCCATAAGGGACGATTCCCCCGGCTATTCAAGGTACGAATCCCCAAATTTAACAACTACATGCACCTGTGAACTCTCGACCCATTGGGTACGAGTATCCAACTGTTGTGGCCACTAACCCCCCTTATGGGATGCCCCTTCAACCTGAGGTTGGAGGAAGTGGACATGCTGGACGGAGTGAGGCACGAGGGCGATCGCCCCCCTACATACGAGGTTTGGCTCCTATCCCTGAGGATCAGGAGTTTTCTGGTCCTTACACTGAGAGACACTCTGAATCTTCGGATGATGAAGTAGCCCCAAGAAGGAGACGTGCTGACAAAGAGCCCATGACTGATGGAAGCCAACGTCCTCAAAGCACCCAAGGGACGAATCCCCAAGAAGTGCAGGAAAGGATCAGGGCTCATGAGGCAGAGATTCAAAGGCTAAGGTGCGACTTGGAGGCGCACCAGACCGCTAGACCCCCGGTACCTCCTAGAGGGAGAAATCCTCCTCCTGTCATAGACCTGGATGGTCCAGTACAGAGAAGGGCTGTCGTCCCAAGGGCTGATCCAAACAATCTTCTTCCCCTTGGAGATCCTGATGATCCTACTCCGCCCTTCACTGAAGAAATAATGAATGCCCATATCTCAAGGAAGTTCAAGATGCCAACTATCAAAGCTTATGATGGCACGGGAGATCCCGCTAATCATATTAGAACATTCTCTAATGCACTGCTGTTGCAGCCCGTGAATGATGCTATTAAGTGTCGGGTCTTTCCTCAAACCTTGTCGGGTATGGCTCAAAGGTGGTATAGTCGCTTGCTCCCAAACTCTATTGGGTCGTTCAGAGAATTAAGTCAGGCTTTATTAAGCAATTCATCAGCGGGAGAGTCCATGAGAAAAGTTCAGCATCTCTTATGGCATTGTGCAGGGAACAAAGGAATCCTTGAGAGATTATCTGAATCGTTTCACAAAGGAAGCTTTAAAAGTCCCAGACCTTGAAGATAAGGTAGCCATGATAGCAGTGCAACAAGGAACTAGGGATGAGTTTTTTAAGATATCCTTGGCAAAACGTCCCCCTGAAAGCATGTTGCAGCTCCAGGATAGGGCAGGGAAATATATCAAGGTCGAAGAAAGTATGAGGAAGACCGTAGTGAGTAATGAGCCCACTGGAGGCAAGAAGCGGAAAACTAATCTGAAGTATATCGCTAAGGACAAGTATCCTAGAACCGAGCAAAACCCTGATTCAAACCCCAAGAAGGGAAGACCTGGGCAAAAGTTCACTGAGCACGCTAAGTTGAGTGCTCCTATAAGCCAGATCCTGATGGAAATCGAAAAAGATCGAGATATTCGTTGGCCTAAGCCCTTGCAGGCTGATCCTACCAAGCTAGATAAGAGCAAATATTGCAGATTTCACAAAGATGTTGGTCATGACACCGATGAGTGTAGACAGCTGAAAGATGAAATAGAGTTCCTCATTCGAAAAGGAAGATTGAACAAATACACTGGAGAAGGAGGGGATAGGAATAACAACGGTAGGAAGAACTTTGAAGATCGTAGGAGGGACCAAGACGATCAGGGGCGGAATCTCCATCCTAGAGGACCGGTTATAAACACAATTTATGGAGGGTCGCGACCTCGAGGGCCTGTGATAAACACAATCTTTGGAGGACCAACTGCTGCTGGATTATCCAAAAACTCCAGAAAAGCATATACTAGAGAGGTTATGCATATTGTTGGAGAAGCCCCAAAGAGGGCCAGGACAGAAGTAACATTGGCTTTTGATGATTCTGACCTAGAGGGTGTGAAATTTCCTCATGACGACCCGCTGGTCATAACACCGATAATAGGAAATAGCCCGGTCAAGAGGGTCCTTGTGGATAATGGTGCTTCAGTGGATATCTTACTCCATGACGCCTTTCTAAGGATGGGATATAACGACTCCCAATTGACCCCAACCGACATGCCAATATATGGATTTGCGGGAGTAGAATGTCCCGTGGAAGGAATAATCAAGTTGCCAACCACCAGAGGTCAAGAACCAAGGCAAGCAACGCAGATGTTGGACTTTGTGGTGGTAAAAGCCAGTTCAACTTATAATGCTATCATGGGGAGAACATGGATACATGCCTTCAAGGCAGTCCCTTCTTCCTACCATTCAGTTATGAAGTTTCCCACCCGGAATGGGATTGGAGAAGAGAGAGGAGATCAAAAAATGGCTAGAAGCTGTTATGTAGCCTCCTTGAGGGCAGATGGAGTTGAGGGGCAGGTTCTTCCTATTGAAGATAAGGAAATCTGAGAGAATGATGAGAAAAGAGGAAAGCCAGCAGAAGACTTGGTTTCGATTTCTTTAGCCCCCGAGAATCCTGAGAGGATGACTTTCATTGGAGCCACACTTGAGGAGCCCCTTAGAGGGAAGTTGGTGAGATTTTTGCAAGAAAATAGTGATGTGTTTGCATGGTCAGCAGCTGATATGCCAGGCATAGACCCGGAACTGATTACTCACAAGTTAAACGTGGACCCAAACCGGAAGACAGTGAAACAAAAGAAAAGAAACTTTGCCCCAGAAAGACAAGAGGCTATAAAATCGGAAGTAGAGAAGCTCTTAGAGGCTGGTTTCATTGAGGAGATTCAATTTCCGGAATGGTTGGCAAATCCTGTAATGGTGAAGAAGGCCAATGGAAAGTGGAGGATGTGTATAGACTTCACTGATCTGAATGATGCATGCCCTAAAGACTGTTTTTCGTTACCAAGAATTGATACTTTGATTGTTGCCACTGCTGAGCATGAGATGCTGAGCTTCATGGATGGATTTAGCGGATACAATCAGATTAAGATGCACAAGGATGACATTCCAAAGGTATCATTCATCACTGACTTTGGTGTTTATTGTTATCTTGTTATTGCATTTGGTCTTAAGAATGCAGGAGCCACCTATCAAAGGTTGGAAAATAAAATTTTTAAGGATCTTATTGGTAAGACTATGGAAGTCTATGTTGATGATGAAAGGAATATGTCCTAAGTTCAATCATGTATTAGGATTTAGGAATAACTTTTTATGTAATCTGTTTTGATTTCATTGATATTAATAAAAGACTTGTTTTATTTTTATTACGGGCTCTATCTATTTAAGTGTTTAAATAAGATATACCATAGTTTAGAGTAAAGCTTTTTATGGATTATGATGAGATCATAATAGTGAGACCTAAAAAGATGATAACTCTAAACTTAAATAGTTCCTGGTCATAGGATTACTAACTGGTAATTAATAATCCGCAAAGATCGGTACATACTATGCTTGCTTCATTATGAAGGATGTCTGTTCTCATAGACATTTGTGTGGTGACACTATAGCTAGTATGTAGGTGCTTATTATGGAATAAGTTCACTGAACATGACTCGCACAGCTGAACAACTGATGGAGTTCACTCACGTGTCAACAGTTGTTCACATAGTGATAGTTGTTATTCCTAGTGGACTAACAATAAGATTTACAGAAGGGGGGTTGAATGTAAATCTCAAAACTTTTTCAAGTTTTGAGCAGTTTTAAAGGCTTTGTGTTCAAGATAAACAAGTGTGTGAATTGCTTTAAGCTAATACAGACAGATATATATTCAAGCACTAATGTAAAGAACACGACAGACCTTAAAAACTTTTCTGGTGGATTGTTGTTCCACCAGAGATGGTATTTCAGAAAATCTGTGATTCTAGATGTTGATCACAGCTGCGTCCTAGTACAAACTAGATAATTTTTCTCTCAAAATTTTTCTAAACAGCACTGGAAAAATTCATATCTAATTACTAGCTGCTACTTGGTTTATATATCACCAAGTGTACAAGTGAAGACAAAGATAAAAATACAATATTAAAATAAGTTCTCCACTTGTTTCTTCTCCATATCACTCAAGTACTTTGTTGACTATTGCCTCTTTGTACTAGAGTAGAACGGCTGCTTTTTCTGATGTTCCTGAAATTAGGCTTCCATATTTCAGTTATCTCTGTCAACCCATGTGCCTCTGTCTGCTGTTACAACTACCACTTATCAACTGCTATTTAACAGAACATCTGTTGAAGCCTTCATCCGTTGATGGCTTTATCCGTTGATGTGTTAGCAATTGAAGCTCTATCCGTTGAAGCTTTAGAGACATCCGTTGAAGCTTTGTTTCTCATCCGTTGAAGGTCTTTAAGATATCTGTTGATACCACTTCATTTATACAAAATTACAAGGCATGAAATATTTACAATTGGCCTTCCTATTTGCATATCTTCTAGTAGTCAATATGACTTATATTTTCTCTCAACTTCTAAGAATTATATCTTAAATACAGAGACTGAAATGTGCTACAACACTAGACTTATTTCTAAGAAAAGCTGCACCATCAACGGATAGCCAAAGTGGTCTTATCCGTTGAGGCTACAAACACTAAACTTCTACTTAAGTGTTTTGTTAAACATATCATCAAACTAATGCACATATATTCCTAACAATCTCCCCCTATTTATGTCTATAAGAATTGTAGACATAAATTCAGGGTTAACTTGATGATAACAAAACACTTAACAAATATATGAATTGAAACTAGGTAGAAATTTAAAAGTGCTGCAAAAGTGTATGTACTAGGAGGTAATTGAAGATTTACAGAATTTCCAAGGGTGCTCCTCTAGTCTGAGCAAATCATCTTTTTCTTCTTTGTTCCCTTGTTTTCTTTCCTAGCCCTTTGTCATTTTCCTCAATTTGGAGTTGGAGTTGTCTGTAGAATTCAGCTTCATCTTCATCACTGATATCCAACTTAGATTGCATTTCCTTGAGAGTTTCATTGCTGGCAATCTTGAGTTGGTCTTCAAGTCTGAAAAATCTTCTGACTCCTTTATCATCTCTAAATTCCATCAACCAATGAGGTGATTTGTGGATTGTAATTCCCCTTTCTTGAATGAGTAAAGTTCTGGGCAAAGCATTGGGCTCCCTCCAAGTTTTCCTTATGTTGGCAATCTTGTTGAGAATTTCAGTCTTGGCAGTCCTGGTAAAGCCAGAATCCTTTTGTATGGCTGAAAAGACTCTGATCAAGGTAGAGTAGCCTTCATTCAGAATCCTGTAGAGAGGTCATGTTCTTTCCCCAGCTCCTTTGTATCTGAACACCAATCTCTCTGGTAGCTGTCTGTAGGTAGCTATTCCCCTTACATCCTCCAGCTCATCCAGATAGAGTTCAATGTATGAAATTTCTTTTATGTCACAGATGTGAACATAATCATCTTTAGAAATGGGTGGCTTAGGCTTAGGTTTTTGTTTTTGAGTGAATTTCTTAGAGGTTAGGGGAGGTGTAGATTTGGATTTTCTTTTCTGTTTCTTTGGTAGTGGAAGAGTGGTTAAAAAGGTAGGCAATTTGATGGTGTCCCAATCAATAGGTTCCTCTTTTGGGATGATTAGTTCACCATGGATGTTTATAGTGGGATCAGCAACACAAGGTTCAGGTATGGAAGGTAGTGGTTTAGATATTGATTTAGTTTATTCAGTGTTATCTTCACTCCTTCTATGTGCCTTGGCCTTTCTTCTGTTTCCCTTCTGCCATTCCTCTCTTTCCTCCAAACTCTCACCAAATATACTCCCAAAAACCTCATCTAGGTTTGCAATCTTGTCTTCACCCCTGACTTCAATTCCTTTCTCTCCTTCAACTTGTCTTGACTTTAGCTGTTGTTCAAGCTTTGCTTGTGCTCTTTTGTCAGCCTTGAGTTTTTCAGCTTCTTTCTTCAACCTTTTGGTTTCTTCCCTCTTGGCCTTTGGAAATTTGGGATGTCCTTGCATCACACAGATACTCTTTCCCTCTCTAAAGATAATGGCCATTTTCATTCTTTCAACTATGTCCTTGGTCTCCTTGTGCTTTTTGATGTTAGCACCCAAAACTTTGTCTTCATCAGGCTTTGGAAGAGGAAAATCCACTTCTTTCATCTGAGCAAAGTCTAGAGGGTTCTTTGTGGAGTCCTTGCTGGATCTAGCGTTGGGCTTGAGAACTATAGATTTTAGATTCTTGAAAGAAGTTTCTCCAACCTTATTCCTCCTTTCTGGTTTGTGCTCCATAATGATTGGTTCAACCTTTGTGCTATGTTTCACAGATATTGATTTATCTTGTGTTGAGCCAAACACTTGTTGCACCCTTTCATCAATTCTCCTCCTTTGCTCTTTCACTTGAATTTCAGCTGCTGCTAGCTGGATTAGGTCAATTCCATCAGGCTTTCCTTTGATTTGCATAATTGGAGAAGTAGTGATGGCAGGAACTAGCACTTTAGATATCTGGATTTTTGTAGATGGCTTTCCTTCCCCTTCCCTTTTTCTCTCCCCCTTTTTGTTATCATCAAGGAGAGGGGTCAAGCCTTGTGACTTTGCCAGCTGCATAAGTAGACTTGTTTGAGATTGTTGGTTGTGAAGAATGCTGGCCACAAAATTTTCAATAACTTGGACTCTGTCTTCTAACTTAGCCAGCCTCTTTTCAGTATTTGAATCCTTTTTCAATCTCAACAATAAGTCCTTCATTGTACCATAGGGCATGACTGAATCCAATTTTTCAGAATTGTAGGATTTCAAGTCAGCAATATCCTTCTTGAGTTCATCCACACTCAGATTCTGTCTTACTTGTTGCAACTTCATGAGATGCAGTGAGTCCAGGTGAGCTGTAAGGATTGCCTTGGTACCAGCTTGTGAAGTTTTCTGAATGGCCTGTTGGATAGTACTGATTTGTTTGACTAAGGAGACATTGAATTGCCCTGATGTAGACTCCTTTGTCAAGGCCCATTCAGGTAAATTTGGAATAGAACTAGGGCTTTCATCTCCCCCTAAGTTCATGCTTCCATCAAAAGAAACTGAGTCATCATCATCAGAATTTACTCCAAATTCCTCAGATGACTCACCAGCTGTAGAAGGCATCTTGTTAATAGCAGCTTTATCCCTTTGAAGAGATTCTGTTGTATGTACTAGATGTAGTGTCTTTTCTGCCTCCTCATTGCCCTGAGCAGCCAACAACTGATAGGCTGGCACAGGATGAGTAAAAGTGTCAGCATCCAAGGAAATGTTATTAATTACAGCTTTGTAATGTTGCTGAAATTGTCTTTCCTTTTCAGCTTCATCCACAATCATTGACTCACTAGCAATGGCTGGATCCACCCTTATATCTGTTGTACATGCCTTTCTCTCTTTTTCTCTATATTCTTGGATCAGGGGCTCCCCCTGGCTCACACTCCTCACTTCCTCACCTTCACCTACTAAGGTGGTACTCCTCTCACTTACTTTTGCCATGCTGGAAGAAATAGCATGCATATTTGAGCTCTCAATCTCTCCTTTTGCCTGGGTGCAACCCAGCCTCTCACTCAAATTGTCACTCCCTTCCCTCAGTCCTAAAAGTGATTGTATAATAATCATGTCTTCTACACTTGGAATTGTTTCAGTTGTGTGTGTAGAGACTATCAACGGATATGGAATAGCCGTTGAAGGTGACACTGATGGTATCAACGGATAACTGCTGTTAAGCTTATCCGTTGAAGAACAACCACTTGTCAACGGATGAGTGATATCCGTTGAAGAAGGAAAAGAAGTAGAAATTGAAAGTGATATAACTGTTGAATCTGTGTGGATTGATTTGAGTTTTGGTGACACAAATCCTTCAATTACATCTGAAAGAATTTGCGGGTGATCCAACAAATCATCTAAAAGATGATGATCACTTGTATTTGAGTGGGGCTCCTCCCTGAGTTGTAAAGAGGGAGAATCAGGAATTGATGGGAATAACATATCCACATCCAGAGATGGTGATGAAGTGTGTAGTGATTGATGTGTGTTAATTGTGAGAGAATGGGGCTGTGACTCCACATTTGTTGGAGCCACATCAAACTGAGTTTGAGAAGGCATAGATACAGATGGATGTATCTGTGCAGTGTGTGCACCCTGTGTAGAAGATTGGGTTCTAGCCCTCTTTCTTCTAATAAAAGCTTTTGTTGGTGAGTGTTTGGCTTCTGTGTCCCTCCCTCGTTTGTTCTGTGTTCCTGGTTGGGAACTATTTTCAATAGTTACATCCTTTTGGGAGAATGCATCTAGGGATGTGCTAGTAACCTTTTCAACCACCACAGCTTTTTGAGAAACTGTGGCTTGGCTAGCTTGGGAAACACTTATCTCTCCTTCCTTATCCTGGGGGTTTCTTTGATGTTCACCCCTCCCCTCACCACTCACACCCTGTTCACTCCCCTCAGGGTTAAGGGTAGGTGTTACAACTATTGTCTTTTGAGAAACAACAGAGGTGGTTTTCTTTGTCTTTGATTTTGAAAGTTTAGTTTTGGTGACCTTGGTAGGAATCTGTTGGGGCATTGTCACAGATTCCATGGGCACACTAGAAGATAAAGAAATAGAGGGGTTGGAAGAAGTAGGAGTTGTAGAAACAATTACCTCACTTACCTGAGGTGCATCCATGATTGGTAAATATACCAATGGTATACTGCTGTTGAGATCCATTCTCAATAAATCTGTAAGAACTCTTTTCTCTTGTGCCCAGCACTTGAGTTTATTATTCTCATTGGTTATGACCAAACCTTCAGCAACATGGTTAGCCAATAACATAAAGAATCTAGCATAATAGATGTTATTAGGTCTATTAGCTTTGTTACCTAATCTAGTACCCAATTCTAGCATAACATAATTGCTAAAGTTAAAATACCTATCAGAAACAAGCATATAGAGCATATTAACAAGAGATGAAGTTATGGCATCAAAATTACTAATTTTCCCAGAAAAAACCTTGATAAAGGCATCCCCAAGAAAACTCCATTCTTTCCAAAGGCCTTTTCTTCTAATACTCCCTAAACTAGCAGAGTTAAGAGAATAACCTATGGAATCTAACATGCTGGATACATCATTATCACTGTGTGGTGTCATGGCATTGTTCTCAGGCAATTTAAAACATGCTAGTAAATCATCACAGTTAACACAGTGATTTTTACCTTTGAGAGTGAAAGAGATGGTCATATCTATGGAGTTGAACTCAGCAGTTGTCCAAATCTCCTCAACTACTTCACAGTAAATCGTTGGGGCTTCCAGCATTGCATAACTAAGTTTACAGTTTTTGATGAAGTCCATCATTTTGTGATAATCTGAGTGGGCTTCATTCTTTGCTACCAAAGCTATGAAATTGTTCTTCTCATAGATGAACCCAGATTGAGACATAATTTTTACTACTGGTGCCATTGTTGTAAGTAGAAATTGCAGAGAATAACTTGAAGGTTTTGCAGAGAGTAAATGGTAAAAGCTTTAAAGTTTCAAGAAAGCGTAAAGTAAAAATGAAAAATCAGAAGGGCTTATATACTTTCTCAAATTAAAAAGCATAAATAAAAGATTAATCAATAAATATATATAAGTGAGTATCAGCCGTTTAAGAATAAACTGTAAGTATTCTAAAAACTACCTTTAAAACAAATACATACAGCTGTATGTATGAGTATCAACAGTTAAGAAAATAAAATCAACGGCTGTAAGACACCTGAATCGACTGATGTGACATTTCAACGGATAAAGTAAATTGTCATCCGTTGAAAAGTACTACAGTTTTATCCGTTGACGGATAAAAATTCCAGAAATGTATATGTCTTTCAACGGATAATGAACATCCGTTGATGGAACAATTTTGACTTTCAACGGATAGGAAATACCCGTTGATGGAATAATCTATGTTAAAAAGTCAAATTTGTTCTAGCAACTAATACATTTCAGGCTTCAATTCAAATTGCAGTTAAGACATAAATTTTATGAGTAATTAAGCATACCTAGCTCACTTACCAATCTTGTGAATGTTGATTCATCAAGTGGCTTGGTAAATATGTCTGCAATTTGTTGTTCACTTGGAACAAAATGTAGTTCCACTGTACCATTCATGACATGCTCTCTGAAGAAGTGGTACTTGATTCAATGTGCTTGGTCCTTGAGTGCTGCACAGGATTCTCTGTTATGGCTATGGCACTTGTGTTGTCACAAAAGATAGGAATTCTATCAACATGAAGTCCATAATCAAGGAGTTGATTCCTCATCCATAACACTTGAGAGCAGCAACTTCCAGCAGCAATGTATTCAGCCTCAGCTGTAGAAGTAGAGACTGAATTTTGCTTTTTTGCTAAACCATGATACAAGCTTGTTTCCCAGGAATTGGCAGGAGCCTGTTGTACTTTTCCTGTCTATTTTGCAACCTGCATAGTCTGCATCTGAATAACCAATTAGATCAAAGCCAGATTCTCTAGGGTACCAAATACCTAAATTTGGTGTACCCTTAAGATATCTGAAAATCCTCTTGATAGCAATTAAGTGAGACTCCCTAGGATCAGCTTGAAATCTAGCACACAGACATGTAGCAAACATTATATCTGGTCTACTGGCAGTTAAATATAAAAGTGAACCAACCATGCCTCTATAACCTGTAATGTCCACAGACCTTTCAGTCTTATTCAATTCAAGTTTGGTGGCAGTGGCCATGGGAGTTTTTGCAGATGAACATTCCATTAAGTCAAACCTTTTTAGAAGATCATGAATATATTTAGTTTGACTAATGAAAATTCCAGCATTAACTTGTTTAACTTGTAAACCAAGAAAATAGGTTAGTTCTCCCATCAGGCTCATTTCATACTTACTTTGCATTAGCTTAGCAAACTTTTTGCAAAGTTTATTATCTTTAGAACCAAATATTATGTCATCTACATAAATTTGAACAAGTATACTAGAGCCATTAACATTCCTAAAGAAGAGAGTTTTATCAACAGTACCTCTAGTGAAGTGATTCTCCAAAAGGAATTTTGATAGGGTTTCATACCAGGCTCTAGGTGCTTGCTTCAGTCCATAGAGTGCTTTCAACAGATAATACACATAGTCTGGAAAATTTGGATCTTCAAACCCTGGAGGTTGACTTACATAGACTTCTTCCTCCAATTTCCCATTTAGAAATGCACTCTTGACATCCATTTGATAGACTTTGAAATTGGCATGGGCTGCATAGGCTAGAAAAATTCTGATGGCTTCAAGTCTTGCAACAGGAGCATATATTTTATCAAAATCTATTCCCTCTTGTTGAGAATAGCCTTTAGCAACCAATCTGGCTTTATTCCTTATGACAATGCCATTTTCATCCATCTTGTTTCTGAATACCCATTTTGTGTCAATAGGACTCTTGTTCTTTGGTTTGGGTACCAGCTTCCAAACTTTGTTTCTCTCAAATTGGTTCAGCTCTTCCTGCATAGCTAATATCCAATCTGGATCCAATAAAGCTTCTTCCACTTTCTTAGGTTCCTCCTGAGATAGAAAACTACTATACAGACATTCATCTTGAGTAGCTTTTCTTGTTTGCACTTTAGATGATGCATCACCAATGATCAGTTCAAAGGGATGATTCTTGGTCCATTTCCTTTGAGGTGGAAGATGTGCTCTAGATGAGGTGGCCTCAGTATTGTCATGATGTGAGACAGAGTGTTGATTAGTTGAAACTCCCCCTGAGTTGTTGGTTCTTTGCAGGGAATTTGGAGTTCTATCAACTGATGATGTAAATCGATTATCCATTGATGAACTATGATCAACGGATGCTTCATTTTGTACTTCAACGGATGATGCACTATGTCTTTCAACGGATACTGCATTTCCTCTATCAACGGGTGCAGAATTTTGTGCATTATCCAAGGGCATATTTTGAATCCCTTTTGAAGTGTCATCTCCATCAATCTCCTCTTCACTATCATCACAATATATCTCAATGTTGTCAAATTTGAGTCTCTCATTGTGTCCCTCATCTGTTAGTCCATCAATCTTTTTATCATCAAACACAACATGCACAGATTCCATAACAATGTTGGTTCTTAGATTGTAGACCCTATAAGATTTTCCAGCTGAGTAACCAACAAATATCCCTTCATCAGCCTTTGCATCAAACTTCCCTTTATGGTCAGATTGATTTCTCATTATAAAGCATTTACATCCAAAGACATGAAGAAAGTTTAGAGTTGGGTTTCTTCTCTTGAACAACTGATAAGGAGTCATGCCTTTAGTTTGATTGATCAAAGAAATATTCTGAGTGTAGCAGGCACAATTAACAGCTTCAGCCCAGAAATATGTTGGTAACTTTGATTCTTCAAACATTGTTCTGGCAGCCTCAATCAAAGATCTGTTCTTTCTTTCAACTACCCCATTTTGCTGAGGTGTTCTTGGAGCTGAGAACTCATGCATGATTCCATTTTCTTCACAGAACAGCTTTATTGACAAATTCTTGAACTCAGTTCCATTGTCACTCCTGATATTCCTTACCTTCAAGTCAGGATGATTATTGACTTGCCTGATGTGATTGATAATGATTTCACTTGCTTCATCCTTTGATCCAAGAAAATAGACCCATGAAAACTTTGAGAAATCATCTACAATCACTAAGCAATATCTTTTTCTTGCAATTGACAATACATTGACTGGTCCAAACAAATCCATATGTAGCAGCTGTAATGGTTCATCAATTGTTATTTCAAGCTTCTTTTTGAATGATGCTTTCCTTTGTTTGCCTTTCTGACAAGCATCACACAAACCATCTCTTGAGAATTCAACAAGAGGAATTCCTCTGACTAAGTCCTTTTTGACTAGATCATTCATTGTCTTGAAATTCAAATGGGATAGCTTCTTGTGCCATAGCCAACTTTCAACTGGACTTGCTTTGCTGAAGAGACAAGTAATAGATTCTGCATCTGTAGAGTTGAAGTCAGCTAAGTACACATTTCCTTTTCTAACTCCAGTTAGAATCACTTTGTTGTCTTTCTTACTGGTGACAACACAGACTTCTGAATTGAAGGAAATTGTATTCCCTCTATCACATAGTTGACTGATGCTCAGTAAGTTGTGCTTGAGACCATCAACTAATGCAACTTCATCAATGATGACATTCCCTGTTGAAATCAAGCCATATCCCATAGTAAACCCTTTGCTGTCATCTCCAAAGGTTATGCTAGGGCCAGCTCTCTCCTTAAACTCAGTGAGCATGGAGAAATCTCCTGTCATGTGTCTTGAACAGCCACTGTCCAAGTACCATAGATTTCTTCTTTTTCCCTGCACACCATAAAATCAATCAAGTTGATTTTGGTACCTAAGTTTCCTTGGGTCCATTCTTGTTAGCCTTTCTCCTAGACTTCATTCCTCCTGCATCTTTAGACTTAGGTAACTTTGAGTCAACCTTGATCTTAGATGTAGTTGGTTGAGGTGTAGGGTTAGTCACAGAATTATTTAGCACATTTGGAATTTGATAAGGCATGGATTGTGCAAGCATGTTATTCCATATTGGCATATTGTATGGCATTTGAGGCATACTAAATGCAGCAAGATAAGGATTGTTAAAATATGGCATGTTTGCAAAATGTGCATAAGGATTCTGTTGAGACATAACAGGCATAGCATGCAGAGGTGATGCAGACATATTAGGCATGGAAGAGGGTACAGGTATGGGAGTTTTCTTAATAGATTTGCAATTAGCAGATAGATGATTAACACTACTACAATGCACACAGTTTTTTCTAGGAGCATACTTATTAGGTGTGTAATTGTTATGTTTGTTAACCCCTACCTTCCCATTTCTATTAGATTTCCTTTTAGTTTCCTTTTTATCCTCAACCACTTTGAGCCTATTCTTTAACAGTTCTAAGGTCATGTGTCCTATATTCACCTTACTGAAATCTTTGGATGTGCTTGCTTCTCCTTTGACAAAGTTCTTGGAAGTTGAACCAAACTTTTTGTTGAATTTCTTTAGATTTTCACTTTTAGAAACATCTGCCTGTTTTAATTGAGGAACCTTCAACGGATGCTCCTTTTCTTCCTTCAACGGATAACTTTCATCATCCGTTGATTCCACATCCGTTGATAGCCCATCAATTAATTCCAGTTTCTTTTTGTTTTTATCCCAGGCAGTCTCACAGAATGATTCAATTCCTTGGACCTTGGAAATTTGAGCACCAACATCCCTAGATGTCTTCCAGGCTTTAATCACCTCTTGCTCTCTCTCTAATTGATTGGAAAGTATTTTTACTTTCTTAACAGATTCAGCTAGTTCATTTTCAACAGATATACAATGTAGCTTGGTTTTCTCTAGGTCAATCAACTTATCTTCTAACATAGCATTTCTATTACTTAAAAACAGATTGTTCTCTTTAATCCTACTATTTTCTTTAGCAAGAGATTTAAAAGACACACGCAAATGATATAATTCAGTAGACATGTCATTAAAAGCATCATTGCACTCTTCTTTAGTAAGCTGTGTTAAATCAGTAGTGATTACCTGGTTGCTTGATGAACTAACTTCATTTTCCTCAGAATCAGCCATGAGAGCCAAGTTGACATATTCCACATCTTCATCCTCTTCTTCTCCATCAGCTGCTCAGTCTTTTTCTTGAGTAATGAAAGCCTTCTCCTTTTGTTTGAGCAGATCAAAATATTTCTTTTTGTAATCTACTTGGTCAAATTTCTTCTTTTCAGAAGTTGGCTTTCTGCACTCACTTGCAAAGTGTCCACTTATACCACAATTGAAACACTTGAACTTGGATTTGTCCACCATGTTCTTATGAGGTTTAGTGGCTCTAGTGTTTTTCCTAAATTTCATCTTTGCAAATCTCCTGGACAGAAATGCAAGATGCTCATCAATATCATCAGAGTCATCTTGGCTGGAGTTGTCTTCATTCTCAGCAACTTGCTCCTTACCCTTGCTTAATTTTGATTTGCTTGTGCCATCTTTGGAGTTTGATGTAGATCTCACAGTTTCTTGTCTGCATTCTTTCTCATTTTCAGCTATCAAGGCAACTGAACCTCCTTTCTTTCTTCCCTTCTCCAATACCTCATCCTGTTCCAGCTCTAGTTCATAAGTCTTCAAGATTCCATATAATATTTCAAGAGTGAAGTCCTTATAATCTTGAGAGTTTCTCAAGGAGACAGTCATGGGTTTCCATTCCTTTGGCAAGGATCTTAAAAATTTAAGATTTGAATCCTTCACCTGGTACACTCTACCATACAGCTTCAGTCCATTCAACAGCTTTTGGAATCTATTGAATGTGTCATTTAAAGATTCATTTTCTTCAAAATGAAAATACTCATATTGTTGAATGAGAAGCTGCATTTTGTTTTCTTTTACTTATTTTGTACCTTCACACAGTAGCTGAACTGTGTCCCAAACCTCTTTGACAGTTGTGCAATTTATCACATTATCAAACATATCCTTGTCAAGACTATTAAACAAAATGTTCATAGCCTTCTTATCCTTGTGGACTTCTTCTGTGTCTTCCATTGTCCATTCTGCTCTAGGTTTTGGAATGGATTGACCAACAGCAATTGTGGCCGTAGCAACTGTGGCTACTTTGTGGGGAATGTGAGGACCATTCTCAATGCAGTTTACATAACCTTCATCTTGGGAGAGTAGATGAAGGTGTATTTTCACCTTCCAATGGTGATAACTGTCTTTGTCAAGAACTAGGATTTTTACTCCAATATCCTTCTTACTCATCTTTGTTAGTTTCCAAGATCTTTAAACTCTTTGTGTGTCAAGAGCTTGCTCTGATACCAATTGTTATTCCTAGTGGACTAACAATGAGATTTACAGAAGGGGGGTTGAATGTAAATCTCAAAACTTTTTCAAGTTTTGAGCAGTTTTAAAGGCTTTGTGTTCAAGATAAACAAGTGTGTGAATTGCTTTAAGCTAATACAGACAGATATATATTCAAGCACTAATGTAAAGAACACGACAGACCTTAAAAACTTTTCTGGTGGATTGTTGTTCCACCAGAGATGGTATTTCAGAAAATCTGTGATTCTAGATGTTGATCACAGCTGCGTCCTAGTACAAACTAGATAATTTTTCTCTCAAGATTTTTCTAAACAGCACTGGAAAAATTCATATCTAATTACTAGCTGCTACTTGGTTTATATATCACCAAGTGTACAAGTGAAGACAAAGATAAAAATATAATATTAAAATAAGTTCTCCACTTGTTTCTTCTCCATATCACTCAAGTACTTTGTTGACTATTGCCTCTTTGTACTAGAGTAGAACGACTGTTTTTTCTGATGTTCCTGAAATTAGGCTTCCACATTTCAGTTATCTCTGTCAACCCATGTGCCTCTGTCTGCTGTTACAACTACCACTTATCAACTGCTATTTAACAGGACATCCGTTGAAGCCTTCATCCGTTAATGGCTTTATCCGTTGATGTGTTAGCAGTTGAAGCTCTATCCGTTGAAGCTTTAGAGACATCCGTTGAAGCTTTGTTTCTCATCCGTTGAAGGTCTTTAAGATATCCGTTGATACCACTTCATTTTTACAAAATTACAAGGCATGAAATATTTACAATTGGCCTTCCTATTTGCATATCTTCTAGTAGTCAACATGACTTATATTTTCTCTCAACTTCTAAGAATTATATCTTAAATACAGAGACTGAAATGTGCTACAACACTAGACTTATTTCTAAGAAAAGCTGCACCATCAACGGATAGCCAAAGTGGTCTTATCCGTTGAGACTACAAACACTAAACTTCTACTTAAGTGTTTTGTTAAACATATCATCAAACTAATGCACATATATTCCTAACAATAGTTGTACAAGTATCCTTAGACTTGAGGTCATCATAGTCATCTTGTGTACACTGAACTATGCTTTGGTTTAGTTCTTAGTCTCCAGGGACAATTATTAGGGCTCTACTGGGTATAGGAATTTGTACACGAAGATAATGTATGATCAATAAAGGATCTACCCCTTCCAGTGAAGGAAGCGAATGTTCAAGGCTGATCCACTTATGCTAGTTCAGGAATCTCTGGCCAGAGTAAATGAAATTAGAAAGGAGTTTCTAATTTGCATAGAACTACGCATAGTAAATGGTAAGCAAGTGATTGAATTAGATAGGCTTGACACGAGATCCATGCCTTGTATTTAATCGGGACATTGAAGGGTAGAAGGAGTTTATTGTACGGTAACTATTCACTGAATAGGTTCTTGGTATTCTAAGCAGTGAATTCATATTATCCGGATAGTCGCGATATGCTGGGAAGTATCCCTCACGATTTAGAATAAATGTGATTAATAAATTAATCATATTTAATAAATTAGAGAATTTATATAAATAATGATAAAATAGTTTTATTATTATTTATTTCTACTACCGGCTTAATATTGAACCTACAGGGTCACACCATAAAAAGAGAATGATTTAATGGTAGAGGAATTAATTAATAATGGCTAATAATTATTTATTTGTGAAATAAATAATTAATTGGCAAATTTAATAATTGATTAAATGAGATTTAATTGATTATAAATTAATTAAGAAAAGTTCTTAATATTATTAATTAAGGATTTAATTTTTGGAAATTAAATCAAGAGAGAGAATTATTTCTAAAGTGTTTAGAAAAAGGATTAATAATTAAAAGCTGTTTTAATTATTAATGAGAATAATAAATGGGATAATAATAATAATATTTATGGGAAAATTTCAGCTGAAAATTTTGCCTATAAATATACTATTATAGACCCTATTTTTATACGAACCCCAAAAACCCAAAAAGTTTGGAAAACCCAATTCTCTCCACCTCATTCCTCCTCCTTAACATCGTTTTCTTGGTGGATACCGGTGGAGTGCTTTACACTTGAGGAGCAACTGCTAAGGGTCTCTGATCGTTGTCTCCGAATTATTTTAAAGGTTAGATTCGATCCCTCAAATTTTTATTCATGATCTGTATGCTTTTATTTGGATTTTATGAGTGTAAAAGTGTTTTACCATGCCCCCGCTGCGTTTAAAATCCAACAGATGACATGTTAGTCAAGATTCTAGTAAAGACTGATCATATAACCCATTTGAGGGAAACTTTTGAGGTCCTGAGGTACCACAAGATGATGTTAAATCCTACAAAGTGTGCTTTCGGAGCAGGATATGGAATTTTTTTGGGATTGATGGTCTCCAAGAGAGGGATCGAGGGCCCCGATAAAATAAAGGCAATCCTGGACATGAAACCACCAAAAACTGTCAAGGATGTTCAGAAGCTCACAGGAAGGGTTGCTGCGCTGGGAAGATTCATCTCCAAATCAGGAGACAAGTGCTTGTCATTCTTCAAGTCACTAAAGAACGTTAAGGACTTTGTATGGAATGAGAAAAACCAGAAGGCATTCGAGGAATTAAAGAAATATATGGCCCAGGCCCCGTTGTTGGCCAAGCCAGCTTTGAATGAAGTTTTATTCTTGTACTTAGCTGTTTCAGAAAGTGCCTTGAGCGTTGTATTGGTTAAGGAGGAACTAAAAATTCAGAAACCCGTATACTATGTCAGCAAAATTCTGCATGGTGCTGATTTGAATTATTCAACTATTGAGAAATTTGCTCTAGCCTAGGTGATGGCTTCAAGAAAGTTACGTCCCTACTTTTAGGCTCATCAAATTGAGGTGCTAACAAATCAGCCCCTGAGAAATATCATTTATAGTCCCAAGGTTAGTGCGAGGTTGATCAAGTGGGCAATAGAGATGGGAGAGTTCGACATTAAGTACAAGCCGCGGACGGCAATAAAAGCCCAGGCATTAGCTGACTTCGTGGTGGAATGTACCATATCCAACCAAGAAGTCGGGGGGCAGGAAGATACCATACCCCAAGACAAGGAAGTTGATAATGGGGACAAAGATCAGGATGATAAGGAGAAAGAATATTGGGTTCTCTATTTTGATGGAGCATCAAAAATAAACTCAAGTGGAGCAGGATTGGTTTTACAAAGCCCTGATGGGTTCTTGATTGTGTATGCCATGAAATTAGACTTCCCAACCACAAACAATGAGGCAGAATATGAAGCCCTGATAGCTGGCCTCGGCCTAGCAGGGACACTTAGAGTCAAAAACTTAAAAGTCCGTGGAGACTCGAAGCTGGTCATATCCCAGGTAAAGGGAGAATTTGAGGCAAGGGATGATACGATGGCTAAGTATGTCCGCCTAGTAAGGGTTGTGATGACCCAATTCAATGAATGCCATGTTGAGCACATTCCAAGGGAGGAAAATGCTAAGGCAGATGCATTATCAAAGTTTACTTCATCTGAGATAGAAGAAAGTTCAGGAAGTGTACTTCCACGTTTTGAATACACGGAGCATATATGTTAAGCTTGTAGCTCCTGGAGGCCTTGGGACGTCATGGATAGACCCCATTAAGGCCCACATTCAAACCGGTTGGTTGCCAAATGATGCTACTGAGGCACGGAAGTTAACTGTTTGGGAACTAAGGTACTCTTTGATAGATGGGATTCTGTACAAAAGATCTTTCGTGGTTCCTTACTTAAGGTGTCTCAGACCCGATGAGGCACGCTTGGCTCTTGAGGAAGTACATGAAGCTATTTGTGGGCAACACTTGGGGGGCAGGGCCTTGGCTCATAAGATAACCCGTTTAGGCTTCTATTGGCCAGAAATGATGGCTGATGCCAAAGAATATGTGAAGAAGTGCGACCGCTGTCGGAAACATGCACCGGTTGTTAGACAACGCCCCGAGATGCTGACCTCTATCAACTCGCCCATCCCGTTTGCCATGTGGGGAATGGATATTCTGGGTCCTTTCCCCATGGCCACGACACAAAGGAAATTCCTGATTGTAGCCATTGATTATTTCACTAAGTGGATTGAAGCCAAACCCTTGGCCAAAATCACAACTAAGCAGGTTGCATAATTCCTGTGGGAAAATATTATGTGCCGGTATGGAATTCCCCGTATCCTAGTCACCGACAACGGAACATAATTCAACAATGAGGAATTCAAGAAGTACTGTGAAGAAAATGAAATTGAGTTACGGTTCACCTCTGTTGTTCACCCACAAGCTAATGGGCAAGCGGAGGTAGCGAATTGAATAATCCTGGATGGATTAAAGAAGAGGATCGAGAAATCGATGAATAATTGGGTGGATGAGATACTTCCAATACTATGGGCCTATAGGACTACCTGTAGAGTCACGACTGGGGCAACTCCCTTCATGTTAGCATATGGGGCAGAAGCAGTTGTTCCCATGGAGATATCACATTCCTCTCCCAGGATTCAAGCTTTCAAAGCTGAGGAGAATGAGAAAGGACAAAGGTTAGCCCTGGATTTAATTGATGAAGTGCGAGATGAGGCACATGCGAAGATAGTGGAATATCAGAAAAAGGCTTCATTCTACTACAACCTAAGGGTTAAAGAAAGGTTTTTCAAGCAGGGTGACCTAGTCTTGCGAAAGATAGAAGCTTATGGTGTGGGAAAGAAAGGGAAGCTTACCCCGAATTGGGAAGGGCCATAAAAAGTCAAGAGTGTTCAAGGTAGAGGAACCTACAAGCTGGAGACTATGGATGATTTTGAAGTCCCGAGAACTTGTCATGCACAAAACCTGAAGGTTTACTATGTGTAGGGCAACTGAATACGATGCTCACTTGTCAAGATGACAAGTAGGTTGAAAAGCACCTTGAAGCTTTGCTTGCTTAGGATTTATATGTTCTAGTTTTATTTTGAGGTTTATTAAGACTCGTGTAAGGGATGAATCCCAAACAATTTATAAAAATTCATAAAGTTTTTGAAATATGTTTGAATGTCTATGGCAAGGCAAGTAAAACCAAATGTGTGAAATGCAAGCATAAAATCCGAAAGTAAGATAAAGTAAACAAGCCACACAGGGCTGGAAAAGCTCTAAGGAGCTGAGGTGCCCTCGGCATCCATATCGTCATCTCCTCCGCTCTCGCTAGATGTCTCTGTCGTCTCGGAGGAGGAGGAAGAGCTGCCATCCTCAGCAGGTCTGGAAGAAGACTCGGGAGGAGGAAGACGCGGGTCTTGAGGGACGTGATCCGAGACAATTATTCGAGTGCGAAACCTCTACAGCAAAGCCTCGTCATCAGGGCAGGCATAGTCCACCGGGTTAATATCAGGACAAGCCTCGTTCACGGTCCCAAGGGCCGTGTCCCAACCAGTCCTAAAAAACCCGGGAAAGACTGAGTCATCCCTTATCCTCATGGACTGGGCAAACTCGTCCGAGTCCAGATAGTTATCTATAGCTTTATCCTTCTCTGCCTGAAGCACCACCAGCTCGGCGTTAGATTCTCCGAGTTCTTCCTCCTTGCGCTTGAACTTCTTCTCTAGAGAAGCATACTTCTTCTGCTGCCTCCTAAGGGCATTGTCGGCCTTGTCAGAAGCCCGCTTCCATGACTCGGCTTGCCTCACAGTGCCTTGAAAATAGGCGTTAGACTGAAATAAAACAATTAACAAAGTGTAAGGCAGGAAAGTGCTACAAGTAAGAAAGATAAGTTAAAAAAAAGAGGCATACTGAAGCCAGAGACTGAGCTCCCATTAGCTTTATCCTCTCAAGATCAGGGGTGGCCACCACATCAGTAAAATCCTTGGGAGTCAATCCATGGTAGGACCAATCCCAAGCATGCTTCATGGATCCAACAACGGTATCCCCTCGGCGGAATCCCCAGAGAGGCTGGAAGGCGCTTGTAGCAGCAGCAGCAGGAGCAGCAGCAATAATAGGAGCAAAGTGGCCCTCAACTCCCTCAGCTGAAGCCTCCCCCATGGGCTCCTTGTGCTTTCTCAAGAAGATAGGCTCCCTGGCCTTTCCTCGAGTGTCCAGGCCCGCAAGGGCGAGCTTTCTTCATTCTAGCAGTTTCCTCAACGAGGGGCACGTTTTCCTCGTTGATCTCCTTGGCAGCTGCAAGACAAGACAAAAAACAAAGTAAGTGGTGTCAATAATGCATGAAATAAAATAAAATGGAGAAGGGAAGAAAATTACCCTGTTGAGAAACAGAGGATAGTCCCACATGAATGAGGGAAAATTCCTCTACAAGAGTCCAACTGGTAGTAGTGTCGTCATCCCGAGTTAGCTCATTATAAATATTAGTTTCCTCGGGAGTTAGGTGAATGGATTTGAGGCTACCATCACTTGAAAGAGATATGTCCTAAGTCCAATCATGTATGAGAATTAGGAATAACTTTTATGTAATCTGTTTTGATTTCATTAATATTAATAAAAGACTTGTTTTGTTTTTATTGCGGGCTCTATCTATTTAAGTGTTTAAATAAGATATACCACATTTTAGAGTAAAGCTTTTTATGGATTGTGATGAGATCATAATAATGAGACCTAAAAGATGATAACTCTAAACTTAAATAGTTCCTGGTCGTAGGATTACTAACTGGTAATTAATAATCCGCAAAGATCGGTACATACTATGCTTGCTTCATTATGAAGGATGTTTGTTCTCATAGACATTTGTGTGGTGACACTATAGCTAGTATGTAGGTGCTTATTATAGAATAAGTTCATTGAACATGACTCACACAGCTGAACAACTGATGGAGTTCACTCACGTGTCAGCAGTTGTTCACATAGTGATAGTTGCACAAGTATCCTTAGACTTGAGGTCATCATAGTCATCTTGTGTACACTGAACTATGATTTGGTTTAGTTCTTAGTCTCCAGGGACAATTATAAGGGCTCTACTAGGTATAGGAATTTGTACACGAAGATAGTGTATGATCAATAGAGGATCTACCCCTTCCAGTGAAGGAAGAGAATGTTCAATGCTGATCCACTTATGCTAGTTCAGGATTCTCTGGCCAGAGTGAATGAAATTAAAAAGGAGTTTCTAATTTACATTAAATAGAACTAAGCATAGTGAATGGGAAAGCAAGTGATTAAATAAGATAGGCTTGACACAAGTTCCTTGCCTTGTATTTAATCGTGACATTGCAGGGTAGACGCAATTGATTGTACGGTAACTACTTACTGAATAGGTTCTTGGTATTCTAAGCAATGAATTCGTATTATCCGGATAGTCGCGATATGCTAAGAAGTATCCCTCATGATGTAGAATAAATATGATTAATTAATTAATCATATTTAATGAATTAGAGAATTTATATAAATAATGATAAAATAGTTTTTTATTATTTATTTCTACTACCGGCTTAATATTGAATCTACAGGGTCACACCGTAAAAGAGAATGATTTAATGGTGGAGGAATTAATTAATAATGGCTGATAATTATTTATTTATGAAATAAATAATTAATTGGCAAATTTAATAATTGATTAAATGAGATTTAATTGATTATAAATTAATTAAGAAAAAGTTCTTAATATTATTAATTAAGAATTTAATTTTTGGAAATTAAATCAAGTGAGAGAATTATTTCTAAAGTGTTTAGAAAAATGATTAATAATTAAAAGGTGTTTTAATTATTAGTGAGAATAATAAAGGTTAAATCATAATAAAATTTTATGGGAAAATTTTCAGCTGAAAATTTTGCCTATAAATATACTATTATAAACCCTATTTTTGCCTCAACCTAAAAATTTACCTAACCCTAATTCTCTCCACCTCCTCCTCCTTCATTATATCGATTTCTTGGTGGATACCGGTGGAGTGCTTCACACTTGAGGGGATCTCTGCTCGTTGTTCTTGGATCGCTTTTAAAGGTTAGAAATCGATTCCATATGTTTTAATCAAGATTTATATGCTTTTATTTGGATTTTATATGTGTAAAATTGTTTTACCATGCTTCTGTGATAGTTAAAATCCTACATCACTAACCTTCCCGAAGGAAGATCTGAATAGCGTCCCCAGTCGCCATTCTCCCAACGTAACCCGACGAAACTATTCCTCCAATTTTGGTTATTGTCAGGAATAGAGGCGCCGTTAAAGATATGCTTACATTTGGGTCTTTGCTTGACGTAAACCCAACCACAATTACCAGAAGCGCTATTGTAACATTGAAAAACCTTCCTAAAAACAGCTACAGAAAGGGGAAAACCTTCCCTAAGGCAGCAAACCATAAAACACAAAATGTTCCTTCAAGCGTTTGGAGGAAGCTGACATGGGTTGATTTGTAAATCATCCAGAAGATGAGAAATGAAGGGATGAAAAGGGAACCTAAGCCCAACATCGAGGGCATCTGTATAAATAAAAAGTGTGTCGGGTTTCCAGTGGCAAGTGTGGTCACCACCAGAAACTGGAACTAATCTAAGAGGAGGAAGAACGTTATAACGTGCATTTAGTTTATTGAAATCAATGGTGTGCCAAGTGTTACAATGATTAAAAGAATCGAGATGTGCAGTAGAGGGATATTCACCCCCCTAGTATTAATCATATCGATTAAAGACATGTATGAAGAACGGATCTCGATATCCTTACCTCGTTTTGAAGCCGAGGCTATCTTGGCCGCTCTCTCGGAATTCTTGTCAACCATTGATGGATGTTGAAGGAACCTTGAAACCTTGGAAGGAAGGAAAGGCCGAAAAAGGCTAGGGACTTGGCCAGAAAAACTCGAGAGGAGAGTATTTGGGAAGAGGAATGAAAGATGAAATGAGAGGTGTGAGGATTACACTCTCCCATCCCACTCTTATATAGGCACAAAGAAGGCTAGTTGGGCCTGGAAAAGCCCATTTGGGCCCAAGAAAAGAATGTTCTGGAAGGATCCAGAAAAGAAATTTAAATTAAATAGATATTTCTGAAAATTTCTGGAAGAATCCAGAGAGAGCCATAGAAGTTCTAGAAAATTAGGAATTTGAGCCAAACCCCAGCTAAAAACAATGGGCATGAGTTTGGACCCAAAATGTTAGCCCAAATTAAATTGAAAGCCCAGAACTAGGGGCCCAATTGAAAGGCCTGTAGAAAATAGGCCCAATAAGAAACAGGCCCAGAAAAGGGCCCAGATAATTGAAGTTGAAGGCCCAGGGATAAGGCCCACTATATTTAAATAGGGTTAAATCAGGCCCATGAGCCAAAGCCCAGTTGAAAAAATAGACTCAAAGATCAGCCCAACAAATTCAGCCCAGGTTTAAGGGCCCAAATCCAAGTATATGAAAAAAGGGAAATAATAATAAATATATTCCTGACCCAGTTCGATTAGGACTTGCATTATATTCCTGGTCGAATGGCCTGAGGTCGAAACCCTGTCGATCAGGGGTAAAAAACGGCCTTAATTCGACCAGAATCAAAACCAATTCGACCAGAAAATATGAAAAATTCCTGGTCGAAATCCTTGAGCTCGAATTCTCGTCGACCTGGGCAACCAAAAGGAGGTTAATTCGGTCAAAACTAGGGCTCCTGACCGAAAATCCTGACCGAAATTGAAATTTCCTACTCGAAAATTTCTGCTCGAAAAAAAAAAATATATATATATAGGAGAAAATCCTGGCCGAAATTCGACCAGGATTCCTGATCAAAAGTGCCCTCCTCGAAATGCCTTCGACCAGGGCTGAAGGAAGGATAATTCGACCAGGATCCTGGTCGAAATATGTAAAAAAAAGAGGAAAAAGGGGGAAGAAAAAGAAGAAAAATTCCTGGAAATTAAGGAAATTCCTTAAAATATTTTATGAAAAATGTTAATATTTTGAGAAATAAGGAATAAATCCAGAAAATTAAGGATAAATCCCAGAAATTAAGGGAAACATCGAGAAAATTAAGGATAAATCCCAGAAATTAAGGGAAAAATCCAGAAAATTAAGGATAAATCCCAGAATTAAGGGAAAAATCCAGAAAATTTAAGGAAAAATCCCATAATTAAGGGAAAAATTCTTGGAAATTAAGGAAAAATCCCATAATTAAGGGAAAAATTCCTGAAAATTAAGGAAAAATCCCAGAATTTAGGGAAAAATTCTTGAAAATTAAGATAATTACTGAATAAAAGGAATAAAAGAAAATCGTTGTAAATGTGTAGGTCGCTCCACATTTTACACAAAAACGACACCCTGGAAGGGAACGAAAAGAACTTAACTTCTGCGAAACCTAGTCACTGTTTCCCAAAAGTTGGGGGCAAATGATAGGGATAAATAAATCCTGATGGTGTAATTAAATATTACAGTAATTATACAAGATTTGGGCTGCTAGGCCCAATAAAAAGATGTATGATATTCAGACCAAAAAGGTTAACACATGGATCAGGCCTGATGGACCAGATCAGACCTGATGGAACAAAAAAGGCCCAAAACCCTGATTATTAATTAATTTTGTAATTAATTAATAAGGGAGAAAAACAGTTATTAAGATAAGTCATAGTGGGGATATAAATCCTTGTAGATTGACCTCCAAGAGACCTAATGGGATAAGGAATCAGCTTCCTACTCCCTAGGACTCCAAAGTCCATTCTAATTCAGAGACTTGCCCACCAAGTCTCCTAACCCAAGTCCAATTCAAGGACTCCCACATCTATATAAGGGGTCTCACCCCACAAATTAGAACTACGTTTTTTGACTTGATTCTTGGCAATCAGCAAGGTACGTAGGCATCTTGTTAAGGGAGATTGAGTCACGAATCACAAGAGCAGTCAAATCGAGCCTCGAAACTCACGTTCTTTACTAACAATACATCAATTATATATCTTAGTTTTTAATCCATTACAACGTGTTTGGTTCGAGTTTGGTTCGTTCGTTAAACTCGAGTTCAATTTGAAAAAAATAGAATATTTATAATATTATATGTATAAATAATACATGTAATATTAATAATATATATTAATTCTATTTTAATATAAGTTTGATAAGTTCGTCCGATTATTTTATCGAACTCGAGTTCGAAAAACGTTTCTTGTCTCATAATCTTCACGAACTGAACTGAACTTTTAAAGTCTTCGACTCGAGTTCACGTGTTCGGTTCGTTCGTTAAGCTCGAGTTCGATTTGAAAAAAATAAAATAATTATGATATTGTATGTATAAATAATACATGAATTATTAATAGTATATATTAATTTTATTTTATAATTATTTCAAATAAATATTTGATTGGTGAAAAAATATTTA
The DNA here is from genome assembly GCF_009905375.1 of Apium graveolens. NCBI lineage: Eukaryota > Viridiplantae > Streptophyta > Magnoliopsida > Apiales > Apiaceae > Apium > Apium graveolens. The sequence goes on from NW_027418913.1 coordinate 27,935, forward strand.
ACTAATAGTTTGATACAGTTTTTTTTACTTAAACAAAAATATATATTTTTTAAAAATAAATATAATGTTCTCGAACAATTCGTATTCGGTTCCGTTAGATATGTTCGAGAACAGTTTGTGTACGGTTTGAATATTACCAAACTCGAGTTCAAACAAGAAATTTTATCCGATAAAATTGCTAAACAATGTTCAGTTCATTAAAATTTTGTTCAAGTTTGTTAAAAATTCGTCCAAATTTGGTTCATTTACGGCTCTCGTCCCAGTTTCCCATAACACAAATAGTGTAAAATCCGAAGCCCAAAATCCGATCCGGAAAAAAGCCCGAAAAGCCCGGTCGGGTTTGGCCCGACCCGCGGGCCTTAAATGGACCTCCTTTTTTCTCCAAAATCCGGCCCGACCCGAAGCCCGAAAAGTCTGGATAAAAGCCCGAACTTAAAAAAAGTCCGGATCGAAAAAAGTCCGGATAAAAGCCCAGTTCGGCCCAGATAAAAGGTCGGGTTTTTTGAAAAGCCCGATTAAAAAATCGTATTTTTATATAAAATTTGAAAATATACAATACTTTTTATGATTTTTAAAATAATATATTATAATATTAGAAGCAATTAAGGTATATATGATTATTATATATTATATTAAAAATAATACTTATTTCGGTGTCTAAACTACTTTATCTGATATATCAAGATATATAATTTTTTTCGGTATTTAAACCACTCATAATTCGAGTTATAAAATATTAAAATATATTTTTAATATATAAATAAAAAGCCCGGTTCGGCCCGATCCGGCCCGGCCCACGGGCCTAAAACAAGTCTTATATTTCTTACGAAGCCTGACATGACCCGGTCCGATTTTTAAAAAACCCGACCCGATTCGTTTTTTAAAAAAACCGGATTTTTTAAACCCGGATAAAACCCGGTCCGAATGACTTTTTTGCGCCTATCTGAGGGACATACATTCAAATTACAACAAGAAACTGAGATCACAACAGAACTTCTTCGTAATACGGGCTTGGTACTACATATATTTTTATTCGGCTCATAAATGCGAAGGAAAAATGTGCCGCCAAGGGCATCTAAGCCCACAACAGTGTTTGCTTTAAAGAAATTTGGGTCATGATACTCGTCTGACCCATATTCATTTGGGCCGATGAAGTGGCCTTCAATTCAATTTACATTTACCAAATCTATAATTGGTACGGTATTATTTCAAGCTAAGCCCAAATTTCTATAGCTATAACAGGAATCCCGGTCCTAACCCTGGTCCTTGTCAACTGTCAAAATTTACGAAAAAATTAATATAAAATTTTGAAAAAATTTAAAATAAATTAAATTTATTTTCAAAAATTAAATTTCTGGTCACGACCAGTATTGTAATTTGTGATCCTCTCACAGTCCTGAATTTAAGTTTAAATAGAGTTAGAGTTTATTTAATTTTTTAACATGGAAGACGATAAAACACAAACAATTATTAACGACATTTCTATAATTTTATTTTAAACATATCACATAAACTTTTCGTAATATAATATACCGCAGTAATCATATGGGCCCACCTCGCCTCAGATAAACATGTCAAAAGTGCATCCCGACTTGTTATGATATTTACAGACTCTATCCCATTGAATTATATACATTATTTTTCGTCACGCTTTTCAATATTCATTAAAAACATAATTTCACAATATTTTATTTTTAATTTTTTTTTTCTGAAGAAAAGTTTCATGTTTAAACTTTTCGGCATGTTTTTCAATCCTCGTTTAAAGTATAGTTTCATAAAAAAAGTTTTATGTTTAAATTTTTATTCAAATTTTTTTTTGAAAAAACATTATAAAACTATATTTTATAGAAATTTCGAAATATGTGCCAAATAGTAACGTAAACATTTTACGGTGGGACGGAGGGAATACATGTTATACTATTACCTGGCTGCAATTTGCAATGAATAAGTTTTTGTACTAGTTTGAATTTTCTCAGTATCTATAATACACGTGGCATGCTCGTGCGATTGCCAGAGAGGAGAGTGGATAACAATAACTACGTTCTTAATGGAGTATAATTTTGAGATTCTGATGAATGGGTCATTAGTTGGAGGAAGGTATAACAATATTACTATTAAAAACAGTATTTATATAATTGTCCTTGCAAGAAGTTATTATTAAGTGACCCTCTACAACTACAGCTATAAAAAAAGGAGCAGGTCACATACATAGATATTCATGCACACACGCATCAATTCGAACGGTATCTTTTCCGGTTATTATTAGTAACTTTTAAAGACGTCTGAGGTGTATATTATACATTCGTAATACCCGGAGTCGGGACATTAGAATGTGCATGTTGATTATTTAAAATTTCAAGATATTAGAGAAAGATTATAATAGAATAATATCTTTTTTTATTCAAAAGTGTATTTTTGGGTCAAAAAGTGAAATACCGATGCTAATTTTTGAGGCATTAATTATTTTTCGTGTACGCAATAAATTGTGAGAATGTTATGGGTGGCTGTAGGGCTGTAATTCGAACTTGTTTAAGTGAACTCGACTCGGCTCGTTTGAGTTCGGGTAGAAGTTCCGGCTCGTTTAATTACTCAAGTCAGCTCGGCTCGACTCGTGAAATTAAACGAGCCGAGTTCGGGTAGAGGTTTAGGCTCAATTAAGTGTAAAATTAAATGAGCCGGCTCGCCCGACTCGTTAAAACCAGCTCGTTTAGCTAAACGAGACGGCTCGACTCGACTCGTGAAATTAAACGAGTCGAGTTCGGGTAGAGGTTTAGGTCCGATTACGTGTAAAATTAAACGAGCCGGCTCGCCCGACTCGTTAAAACCGGCCCGTTTAGCTAAACGAGTCGGCTCGACTCGACTCGTGAAATTAAACGAGTCGAGTTCGGGCATATATTTAGGCTCGTCTCGACTCGATTAATCTTGGCTCGAATTACGCACGGCTCGAAACTCGGCTCGCTCGGCCCGAATTACAGCCGTAGGTGGCTGAGAATCGAACTTAGTAGAATCGAACTTAGTACTCCCGTCAGCCTAAATTCTGATACCATGTTGAGTAACCGGCTCATATAAAATTTTAAGATGTTAGAGCATAACCCTAATATGATCATATATTAAACAATGCAAGATATTCAATGGAACATGAAACTCAAATATATTATGACACATTTTTTTATGTAGATGTATTTAGATTTGAATAATTAAAATAAAAAAATATTAGCAAAAGAGGCTTTGATATATATTTTTAAGGTTAAAAAATATAAATGAAAAAAATTGAAGAGCTGTAGATACTTTAATAATTTTTAATTGTTATCTTAAATAAGTAACATGAATTTTATAAACACTAATATACAAATTATTTTAATTGAAATAAATACTTAGCATTGAAAATTGTCACAAGTTCATAACCTCTTAATTTTAACTACTACTTTAAATGACTTAAAGTTAATTAATTCAACTGTGTACACTACTAATTCTCTTTATATTTTTTATGCTAACATAAACAATAATTTAGCATTAAATAAAGGATTCAATTTTTGAATACTTAATTTAAATATAAATTATTTACATTAATAAAGAGTTGATTGAATGGATTAACACTAGAAAATAGTTTGCTTAAAAATATTAATTATAAAAATATTATTATTAGTGAGTTTGCTTAAAAAAATTTAAGGACCATTTTTAGATAATTTATGTGATTTATGTACTTTTTTTTTACAATTTTCAATTAATTTTCATTATATAATAAAATTATTTTATTCACTTTAATTGTAATACCCCCTCCCTCTCATTGAGAAGTATACGTTTGGTTTGTACACGTAGGTTAAAAAAAGTGAAATGTCGTGAGAAAAAAAAAAGAAAAATGGGTAAATTGGGGAGATCAATCAATATTTAATGTATAAAGTTAGTGTAGAGAAACAAAGTAGTGAATGTGATAGGGTTTAGTTAATTTTTATATTATAAAACTTTTACTATTTGGTAACTTTTGAAATATATCGAATTTAATAGGACATCTGAAAAAAGGTGTATAAAAATGAGTAGATCAAATATAGTATTATTTTTGCATTTTTCACTTGATTCTTATTATTCAAGGATTTTTTTAAATATTACTATTGAAATACTGAACTCAGTGACACAATAGGAGATGACGTCAGCTCGATGAAATCACAACAGCAGCCCATCAATATTTGGTCGGTCAGGTCCTGATGCTAGTGCATCAGTATTTGATCGGCCAGGTCCTGGTGCTAGTATATCAGTATTTCGTTGGTTAGGTCCTAATGCAGAGTTGCCACATCAACAGAATGATAATAGAATGAAAATTAGTTAGAATGAGAGTTAGTTACACATTGTGTATATAAACAAACTCTTAGCTTAAATATTAAGTTAACATTCTCTTTACAATCACACACCTTAGTTCTGATCACAATGAACTTCTTTAATTGAGTATGTACAAATTATAAATAATAGTCTTTTCAGCTTGATGAAATACAAAAAAAGGAGATCATCTCCACCAAACGAATCTTCAAAAATTTACTTGATTTTGACTATATCTCTAGCTTTTACATGGTATCAGAGCAAGCGATCATGATCTTGTTGACGTATCTGTTTCCTTGTGCTGAATTAACGTTTTAATTCACTTAGATCTTCATCTTCATCGTGTAAGCAACCTATCATTGATTCGTTCTAAATCTTCATCATTTACTGAATCTTCGTTCTGGATCTTCATTGAAATTTGATTGAATTGCTGATTGTATTAGAACTAAATCTGTTTTGGTTCAGTTTTCGTATTAATTCAGAGTTCATTCATGATTTCGATAAATCTTCATAGCTAGAATAAATCGATCTTATAACAGTTAATTCCTGACACCGAGATTACATTTAAGTTAGTACTAGTATGGCTACATCTTATTACTTCTACAAACCATACCTTTTTTGATAATGCTATTTTTCTTTCTCAAATGACTAAATCTCCTGAAACAAATTATCATAATGTTGTTCATCAGCGGTTTGTTCATCCTACTTCATCACTTGCCAATACCTCTTATAGTTCTGTAAACAATCATAATCCTGCAGATATTCTCAATTCTGCCTCAGTTGAGTCTGAATCTTCTTCTAGTACTGTTGATTTGAGTATACCAGTCAGAAATTCCACCAGAAACATATTGTCAGGTCACACACACACACTGTAGAGGGGGGTGAATACAATGTATAGTACAATCAAATCGAACTTTTATAACTCGAGTAACAGAAAATAAACTTTATTGAAACAATAAACTCTGTTACAGTATGGAACTGTTCTCTCTCAGTGATAAACAAATATCACGAGAGCTGCTAGGGTTACAATGAATAATCTTCTCGATTGTGATAACACTTATAGTGTAAACCCTGTGTCTGTGTTTATATACTACACAGTTACAAGATAATCGCTAATTGATATGGAATATAATTCTGCTTCCTAAAATATATCAATCAGATATCTTTTCTTCCAAGTATTCTATTCTTCATAGAATTCCTTCTTCATGCATATCTCTTCTTATGTTTGTCTCGATCTTCTTTCCTTTAACCAGCTACCTTCCTTATCTGAACGTCCTTCAGTACTTAAGTTCTGATATCCATCTTCTGATGATTATCTCCTGATAATATAAGTACTGATATCCTTAAGTCCTGATTTATCCTGTTTAAGTAAGATCTAAAAACTAAACATAAATCACATTAACCATGACATTATTAAATATATCTAACAATCTCCCCCAACTTGTAAATTAGCATAATATACAAGTTTAACAGATATTTGATGATGTCAAAAACATTAAGTACAAATGCATGAGAATTTGACTAGATAACTACAACTTACAGTCCTTAAAGCTTTACCAATCTTTAACTTTTGATAACAACTCCAGTCTGTATTTATATCAGAATTTAAGCAGTTGTAGATCTTGACTTGGTTTCATCTTCTGATCTCTCTGATGTCAGGAGTTGTTCTGAGATAGTTCTTCAACAAACATCTCTCAGCATATCTGAGTTCATCAATCATCCTCCTTTTAGCATCTTTAAGTTCTGCAGTATCTTCACCAATTTGAAAGATTGCAGCCCTGAGATCATTAATTCTAGCTTTCTTTATATCCTGATCCAGTCTGATCAAATATGCCTTGTCAGACTCAAGATTGAATTCCACAGCCCAGAAAGGTAGTTATAATCTTAGCAGTGTTGGGCTTCATCTCAACAATATCACCCTTGTGATCTCTGTACTTTGGAAGATATGTGCTGTCAGACTTAACAGAATAAAACTTTTTCAGTTTCTGAATTTGACTCTTTAAAAAGTTTGCAGCACTTTCTGTTATTTTATCATTCACTTGAAGTAAGAATAATACATGTTCCAGCTCTTCAAAATACTTCAGTGGAATGGCATTTTCCCTTATATGATAAACCCTACAATCTGTCATGAAGTACAACAAGATGTGTTATTTCAAGTAGGTATGGTACACCATTTGTACAGATTCTAGTTGATTCAATCTTTCAGGAGTTGCTCCAATACTTGGTTCACTTAAGGAAGTTGGATTATTGGTTGTGTTCTGTATTCTTCTTTCATCAGCACTTCCCAATCCAGTTTTATCTCTTGCTTCCTTTCCGGTAACCACTCTTGCTTCAAAACCACTTGCAGCAGTCTTCAAAGGATGAGTCTGTTTGGCATTAGTGAATCCTGGTAGGAGTTTCTTTGAAGTTTTAACATGAGCAATGTCAGAGGTTTCCTTTGATTTATCTTCTGATATCAAGTTAACTTGAGCTATGTCAGAGGTTACTTGCTTCTTCGAAATATCAGAACTAACTATCTCTTGACTCTGAACAACTTGATCCATGTTAGAGGTTGTCTTAGAAACTTTTCTTGAAGTCAGAGCAAGATTATCATCTTCATCAGTAATTACTTCATTCACAGGAGGCACATAAACCTTGATAGGTTCACCAACTTTCTCTTTGCCCTTGGACCTTGGATCTATCTGCAGTTGTGATTTAGCCTCGGTTGCTTCAGGATTTGTCCTTTCTTTTATCACAATGCCTTTGAGTTTTGGAAGTTTCTTTTTACCAGAAGCTTCAGATTTAGATTTGACTTTTTCTGATATAAGTCTGGCTTCTTCTTCCATCAGACTCTCCAAGTCCATTCCTGGATTTTCTTTAAGAAATAATTGTCTTGACATTTCTTCATCAAGATCTAAAAGTTCATCAGAACTTATCCTTTTACCAGTAGCAGAAGTAATTCTTTTTCCAGCATCAGAACTTGTCCTGTGACTTGTGATTTCAGCTTTTCTTGATGAGAAAACTCTACCTTGACTATGACCTCCACCCATTCCATAGTTTCCTTGGTCATCTTTTTCATCATCCTTCCCCTTCAGTGTCTTATCAGTTTTGCATTTGGACTTAATTACTTTCGCCCCCTTTTTGGCATCAGCAGGTAACATAAGAGAGACAAACAATTCTACTGAGGCTTGGATTTCATCAAGTTGAGATTGCTGAGAAGGTTGATTTTTTAAAATATCATCAATCTGAGATTGTTGTTTCTCTTGAGTCTTCTCAATATAAGCAACTCTGTCAAAGGTAGGTTGGAAGAATTTTTTCTTGTCAAGTTTCTGAACTTGTTCTTGCTTGATTAATTCTTCCTGAATTTTATGTAACTCTGCATGAGTAGTGGAATGGAGACCTTGTATATGTTTAGTACTCAATGCAGTGACTCAAAGCTGTGTTTTGAAATAATCAGTAATTAACATCTCATCAGCTTTTGTCAAGTGCTCAGCAAGATTCTTTGCAGATGGAACACAGATAATTGAGTTCCATTCCTTAGTCCACTCCTGTCCTGCAGGAGTTTCACTCCAAGGCACTGGTACTTCTCTTGAAACAAACTTCTTAATTAGTTCAGATTTAGGAATAGTTTGTTGAGGTGCATGTCCTGAAGGACCTGCTTCATCAGCATCTGCATTTGGAGCAGCATCACCAGTATCATCAGCATGTGCAGCATTAGAACTTACAGAATCAGCATCTTCTGATAAAATAACAGTATGAGAAGCAATTGAGGCTTCAGCATCATCCTCTAAGTGCTGATCTGGTTCCAAGTTCTGATCAATAGTCATATCCTGATGCTCACCTATATTCTGATTATCATCATCTAGATGCAGAGAAGGTGTAGTAAATAATTCTGGAGTTTGAGTAGCATCAGTAACGGGTGTTGTTGATGGATGAATTGCTGTTGGAGCTTCTAAGTAAAGTACCTCAGGCACAACCAGGTTCTGAATATCAATTTCAACACTTGTGCCTAGATCAACATGAGATACAGTCTTATGAACAGGAGACACAGATGGTGTGTTGGCCTTTTCTGTAGCAGCTTCATGAGTTGGAGTCAATGGAGAAGCAGTGGCTTGAGCAGATTCTGGTTCTTGTGAGATCAAAGATTTCTGATCTCCTTCCTTAGCTATTGCTTCCTCATCATCTAAAACTGGCCTTTTAGCTCTCTGTTTCTTGTATCTCTTTGAAGGTGGGGATTCCTTGGGAGGTTCAGCAGAAGGCATTCTTCTAAGCCTTTTGAGAAGCTTAGATCCCCCAATTCCAGAATCCTTCTGAGAAGGGAACTTTCTCAGCTTCTTTAACAACAGGTTCTGATGAAGAAACTTGTTCCTCACTATCAGACTCATCTCTCAGAACAATCATCCTTCTCTTCTGTGGTGTTTGAGAAACAGTCTTTGTCCTCTTGGGCTTGGAAGATGAAGGCTTCACAGTAGGTGCTGAGGATGAAGGTTGAGCTGTCTGTGAAGTTGAGAGATATGATTTGAGATATGTTCTGAGGGAAGGCTGAGGTATAGATGTATGAGTGGTATGTTCTGATGGTTGCTGTGGTGTTTGGGATGTGGTGGTAGGTTGGACATCAGGATAAACAGATCTATAGGTTTGAGGATCAGTATTTACCAAGATCTATTTTACAGACTGAGGAATCTGTAAAGGTCTAACCACATTTTTCTTAAGATCAGCATTTACCAAGTCATTAAAGGCTCTTTTTGTAATTTTAAAGGGTGGATATAAAGAACTGGCTAGTTGAGGGGCATCAGCATAACAGAAAGTATATATAAGTTGACAAAATCTAGCAAAGTAGACAACATTCCTATCTTCTGTCATCCTATCCCCAATAAAACCTATCACAGCATTTGAAAAATCAAAATGAGTTTGGTTAATGATAGCATACCCGATGTGCTGACTCATTATAGGAATGGCATCAAAGTTGGAACACTTATTCCCGAAAGCTTTAGTGATGCAGTCGAAGAAGAAGCTCCATTCCTTTCTGATATGAGCCCGTTTCAACTGTCCAAGCTTAGCCAAACTCTACTCATACCCCAAACTGACCATTAACTCTTGTAGAGCTGATTCCTCCGGTGTTAAAAAAGTACAGCCTTCTGGTAAATGTAAGGCCTTGAGAATTGTACCAGGAGTTACCACATGTTCAGAATCATCCACTTCAAAAATAATACTGAGAGTACCAGTTGTACCACCATTATCAAAATGCCCAGTCCGCCAAAACATCAGAACTTGGTGGCTTGAAAAGACTGAAGGCTGGGTCAATGCATACCCAATTTCACTGTGTGCAAGAAGATCTTGCACAAAATGCAACTCAGACGGAGCTTCAGCATGATCGAGAATTACAGCATAGTTATTTGGAACGAACTTAGCTCCATCAATGATCAAATCCTTAGGTGCAATGAGAATAATTGAAATTTAAGATTTGCCTGTTAGGTGTTTGATAGAATGTCTGTATGAAAAACCAACGTCAAGAGATGAGAGAGAGTAAAAGCAAAGAAAGAGAGATAAAGTGTAAAAGTAAATATAAGATTGTATAATCTTCTCTCTTTCTTACTTATACTTGGTAAAAAAATATAACCGTTGGACACCTGTCAGACATGCAGCAATAATGAATAGTTAATGGGCACGGGAAAACAGTAATCATTACTTACCCACTTGCAGTTTTTCAAAGAAAAACCGTTCCACTTACCCAATAATTCCATGAATTGAGGTAAATCAGTTTTAATTCAAAATTTAAACTGTTCCCACTTATTCAATTATTTTCACTACAACACCAATATTCTGAAAAAAAAATTCGAGTGTGAGAATGACCAAAATAAATCAAATAAACAAGTACTGATATTTTAAGATCAGAACTTAATTTAAATAAAAAATGAAATGGTCATCAGAATATAAATGTTAGGAATATATGTGCATTAGTTTGATGATATGTTTAACAAAACACTTAAGTAGAAAACTAGTATTTGTAGCCTCAACGGATAAGACCATTTTGGCTATCCGTTGATGGTGTAGCTTTACTTAGAAATAAGTCTAGTGTTGTAGCACATTTCAGTCTCTGAATTTGAGATATAATTCTTAAATGTTGAGGGAAATTATAAGTCATGTTGACTACTAGAGGATATGCAGATAGGAAGGCCAATTGTAAATATTTTATGCCTTGTAATTTTGTATAAATGAAAATGGTGTCAACGGATAACTTAAAGACCTTCAACGGATGAGAAACAAAGCTTCAACGGATGTCTCTAAAGCTTCAACGGATAACATCCTTCAACGGATGAGTGCATCAACGGATAGAGCTTCAACTGTTAACACATCAACGGATGAAGCCATCAATGGATGAAGGCTTCAACGGATGTTCTGTTAGATAGCAGTTGACAAGTGGTAGTTGTACCTACAAACAGAGGCACATGGGTTGACAGAGACAACTGAGATGTGGTAGCCTATTTCAGGAACATCAGAAAAAGCAGCCGTTCTATTCTAGTATAAAGAGGCAATAGTCAACAATACACTGGAGTAAAATGGAGAAGAAACAAGTGGAGAACTTATTTTATAATTGTACTTTTTATCTTTGTCTTCACTTGTAAACTTGGTAATATATAAACCAAGTATCAGCTAGTAATTAGATATGAATTTTTCCAGAACTGTTTAGAAAAATCTTGAGAGAAAAATTATCTAGTTTGTACTAGGATGCAGCTGTGATCAACTTCTTGAATCACAGATTTTCTGGAATACCATCTCTGGTGGAACAACAATCCACCAGAAAAGTTTTTAAGGTCTGTTGTGTTCTTTACATTAGTGTTTGAATATATATCTGTCTGTATTAGCTTAAAGCAATTCATACACTTGTTTATCTTAAACACATAGCCTTTGAAACTGCTCAAAACTTGAAAAAGTTTTGAGATTTACATTCAACCCCCCTTCTGTAAATCTCATTGTTAGTTCATAAGGAATAACAATTGGTATCAGAGGTAGCTCTTGACACACAAAGAGTTTAAAGATCTTGGAAACTAACAAAGATGAGTAAGAAGGATATTGGAGTAAAAATCCCAGTTCTTGACAAAGACAGTTATCACCATTGGAAGGTGAAAATGCACCTTCATCTACTCTCCCAAGATGAAGGTTATGTAAACTACATTGAGAATGGTCCTCACATTCCCCACAAAGTAGCCACAGTTGCTACGGCCACAATTGCTGTTGGTCAATCCATTCCAAAACCTAGAGCAGAATGGACAATGGAAGACACAGAAGAAATCCATAAGGATAAGAAGGCTATGAACATTTTGTTTAATGGTCTTGACAAGGATATGTTTGATAATGTGATAAATTGCACAACTGCCAAAGAGGTTTGGGACACAGTTCAGCTACTGTGTGAAGGTACAGAACAAGTAAAAGAAAATAAAATGCAGCTTCTCATTCAACAGTATGAGTATTTTTATTTTGAAGAAAATGAATCTTTAAATGACACATTCAATAGATTCCAAAAGCTGTTGAATGGACTGAAGCTGTATGGTAGAGTGTACCAGGTGAAGGATTCAAATCTTAAATTTTTAAGATCCTTGCCAAAGGAATGGAAACCCATGACTGTCTGCTTGAGAAACTCTCAAGATTATAAGGACTTCACTCTTGAAAGATTATATGGAATCTTGAAGACTTATGAACTAGAGCTGGAACAGGATGAGGTATTGGAGAAGGGAAGAAAGAAAGGAGGTTCAGTTGCCTTGGTAGCTGAAAATGAGAAAGAATGCAGACAAGAAACTGTGAGATCTATGTCAAACTCCAAAGATGGCACAAGCAAATCAGAATCAAGCAAGGGTAAGGAGCAAGTTGCTGAGAATGAAGACAACTCCAGCCAAGATGACTCTGATGGTATTGATGAGCATCTTGCATTTTTGTCCAGAAGATTTGTAAAGATGAAATTTAGGAAAAATACTAAAGCCACTAAACCTCATAAGAACATGGTGGACAAATCCAAGTTCAAGTGTTACAATTGTGGTACAAGTGGAGACTTTGCAAGTGAGTACAGAAAGCCAACTTCTGAAAAGAAGAAATTTGACCAAGTAGATTACAAAAAGAAATATTTTGATCTGCTCAAGCAAAAGGAGAGGGCTTTCATTACTCAAGAAAAAGACTGGGCAGCTGATGGAGAAGAAGAGGATGAAGATGTGGAATATGTCAACTTGGCTCTCATGGCTGATTCTGAGGAAAATGAAGTTAGTTCATCAAGCAACCAGGTAATCACTACTGATTTAACACAGCTTACTAAAGAAGAGTGCAATGATACTTTTAATGACATGTCTACTGAACTATATCATTTGCGTGTTTCTCTTAAATCTCTTGCTAAAGAAAATAGTAGGATTAAAGAGAACAATTTGTTTTTAAGTGATAGAAATGCTGTGTTAGAAGATAAGTTGATTGACCTAGAGAAAACTAAGCTACATTGTATATCTGTTGAAAATGAACTAGCTGAATCTGTTAAGAAAGTAGAAATACTTTCTAATCAATTAGAGAGAGAGCAAGAGGTGATTAAAGCCTGGAAGATATCTAGGGATGTTAGTGCTCAAATTGCCAAGGTCCAAGGAATTGAATCATTCTGTGAGACTGCCTGGAATAAAAACAAAAAGAAACTGGAATTAATTGATGGGCTGTCAACGGATGTGGAATCAACGGATGATGAAAATTATCCGTTGAAGGAAGAAAAGGAGCATCCGTTGAAGGTTCCTCAATTAAAACAAGCAGATGTTTCTAAAAGTGAAAATCTAAGGAAACTCAACAAAAAGTTTGGTTCAACTTCCAAGAACTTTGTCAAAGAAGAAGCAAGCACATCCAAAGATTTCAGTAAGGTGAATATAGGACACATGACCTTAGAACAGTTAAAGAATAGGCTCAAAGTGGTTGAGGATAAAAAGGAAACTAAAAGGAAATCTAATAGAAATGGGAAGGTAGGGGTTAACAAACATAACAATTACACACCTGATAAGTATGCTCCTAGAAAAAGCTGTGTGCATTGTAGTAGTGTTAATCATCTATCTGCTAATTGCAAATCTATTAAGAAAACTCCCATACCTGTGCCCTCTTCCATGCCTAATATGTCTGCATCACCTCTGCATGCTATGTCTGTTATGTCTCATCAGAATCCTTATGCACATTTTGCTAACATGCCATATTTTAACAATCCTTATCTTGCTGCATTTAGTATGCCTCAAATGCCATACAATATGCCAATATGGAATAACATGCTTGCACAATCCATGCCTTATCAAATTCCAAATGTGTTAAATGATTCTGTGACTAACCCTACACCTCAACCAACTACATCTAAGATCAAGGTTGACTCAAAGTTACCTAAGTCTAAAGATGCAGAAGGAATGAAGTCTAGGAGAAAGGCTAACAAGAATGGACCCAAGGAAACTTGGGTACCAAAATCAACTTGATTGATTTTATGGTGTGCAGGGAAAAAGAAGAAATCTATGGTACTTGGACAGTGGCTGTTCAAGACACATGACAGGAGATTTCTCCCTGCTCACAGAGTTTAAGGAGAGAGCTGGCCCTAGCATAACCTTTGGAGATGACAACAAAGGGTTTACTATGGGATATGGCTTGATTTCAACAAGGAATGTCATAATTGATGAAGTTGCATTAGTTGATGGTCTCAAGCACAACTTACTGAGCATCAGTCAACTATGTGATAGAGGGAATACAATTTCCTTCAATTCAGAAGCCTGTGTTGTCACCAGTAAGAAAGACAACAAAGTGGTTCTAACTGGAGTTAGAAAAGGAAATGTGTACTTAGATGACTTCAACTCTACAGATGCAGAATCTATTACTTGTCTCTTCAGCAAAGCAAGTTCAGTTGAAAGTTGGCTATAGCACAAGAAGCTATCCCATTTGAATTTCAAGATAATGAATGATCTAGTCAAAAAGGACTTAGTTAGAGGAATTCCTCTTGTTGAATTCTCAAGGGATGGTTTGTGTGATGCTTGTCAGAAAGGCAAACAAAGGAAAGCATCATTCAAAAAGAAGCTTGAAACAACAATTGATGAACCATTACAGCTGATACATATGGATTTGTTTGGACCAGTCAATGTATTGTCAATTGCAAGAAAAAGATATTGCTTGGTGATTGTAGATGATTTCTCAAAGTTTTCATGGGTCTATTTTCTTGGATCAAAGGATGAAGCAAGTGAAATCATTATCAATCACATCAGGCAAGTCAATAATCATCCTGACTTGAAGGTTAGGAATATCAGGAGTGACAATGGAACTGAGTTCAAGAATTTGACAATGAGGTTGTTCTGTGAAGAAAATGGAATCATGCATGAGTTCTCAGCTCCAAGAACACCTCAGCAAAATGGGGTAGTTGAAAGAAAGAACAATGCTTGAAGAATCAAAGTTACCAACATATTTCTGGGCTGAAGCTGTTAATTGTGCCTGCTACACTCAGAATATTTCTTTGATCAATCAAGCTAAAGGCATGACTCCTTATCAGTTGTTCAAGAGAAGAAAACCAACTCTAAACTTTCTTCATGTCTTTGGATGTAAATGCTTTATACTGAGAAATCAATCTGACCATAAAGGGAAGTTTGATGCAAAGGCTGATGAAGGGATATTTGTTGGTTACTCAGCTGGAAAATCTTATAGGGTCTATGTTAGGAACATATGTGCATTAGTTTGATGATATGTTTAACAAAACACTTAAGTAGAAATTTAGTGTCTGTAGCCTCAACGGATAAGACCACTTTGGCTATCCGTTGATGGTGTAGCTTTACTTAGAAATAAGTCTAGTATTGTAGCATATTTCAGTCTCTGTATTTAAAATTGTAATTCTTAGAAGTTGAGAGAAACTATGAGTCATGTTGACTACTAGATGATATGCAGATAGGAAGGCCAATTGTAAATATTTCATGCCTTGTAATTTTGTATAAATGAAGTGGTATCAACGGATGACTTAAAGACCTTCAACGGATGAGAAGCTAAGCTTCAACGGATGTCTCTAAAGCTTCAACGGATAACATCCTTCAACGGATGAGAGCATCAACGGATGAAAGCTTCAACGGATAACATCCTTCAACGGATGAAGTCATCAACGGATGAAAGCTTCAACGGATGTTCTGCTAATTAGCCGTTGATAAGTGGTAGTTGTACCTACAAACAGAGGCACGTGGGTTGACAGAGAAAACCTGAGATGTGGTAGCCGAATTTCAGGATCAACAGAAAAAGCAGCCGTTCTTCTTTAGTACAAAGTTGCAATAGTCAACAAAGTACTTGAGTGAACAGGAAAAAGAAGCAAGTGAAGAACTTATTTTACTATTGTAATTTTATATTGTTTTTCACTTGTACACTTGGTAATATATATAAACCAAGAAGAAGCTAGTAATTAGAGAGAGATTTTCCAGAGCTGTTAAGAAATATCTTGAGAGAAAATTCATCTAGTTTGTACTAGGATGCAGCTGTGATCAACATTGTTGAACACAGATTTTCTAATATACCATCTCTGGTGGAACAACAAATCCACCAGAAAAAGTTTTTAAAGTTTGTTGTGTTCTTTACATTTTGTGTTTGAATATATCTGTCTGCATTAGCTCAAAGCAATTCATACACTTGTTCATCTAGAACACACTGCTTTAGATAAACTTACTCAAAACTTGAAAAAGTTTTGAGATTTACATTCAACCCCCCCTTCTGTAAATCTCATTGTTAGTCCTCTAGGAATAACAATTGGTATCAGAGCAAGCTCTTGACACACAAAGAGTTTAAAGATCTTGGAATCTAAGCAAAGATGAGTAAGAAAGGATATTGGAGTAAAGATCCCAGTTCTTGACAAGACAGTATCACCACTGGAAGGTGAAAAATGCACCTTCATCTACTCTCCCAAAGTGAAGGGAAGTTATGTAAACTGCATTGAGAATGGTCCTCACATTCCCCACAAAGTAGCCACAGTTGCTACGGCCCACAATTGCTGTTGGTCAAATCCATTCCAACTAGAGCAGAATCTAGAGTACTGAATGGACCAAAATGGAAGAACCATGAAAAGTCCACAAGGATTAGAAAGGCTATGAACATTTTGCTTTAATGGTCCTTGACAAGGATATGTTGGAATAATGTGATAAATTGGTTCAACTGCCGAAAGAGGTTTGGGACAGTTCAGCTGCTG
>NW_027418914.1:0-105115 GCF_009905375.1 Apium graveolens
GTTCAGCAGAAGGCATTCTTCTAAGCCTTTTGAGAAGCTTAGATCCCCCAATTCCAGAATCCTTCTGAGAAGGGAACTTTCTCAGCTTCTTTAACAACAGGTTCTGATGAAGAAACTTGTTCCTCACTATCAGACTCATCTCTCAGAACAATCATCCTTCTCTTCTGTGGTGTTTGAGAAACAGTCTTTGTCCTCTTGGGCTTGGAAGATGAAGGCTTCACAGTAGGTGCTGAGGATGAAGGTTGAGCTGTCTGTGAAGTTGAGAGATATGATTTGAGATATGTTCTGAGGGAAGGCTGAGGTATAGATGTATGAGTGGTATGTTCTGATGGTTGCTGTGGTGTTTGGGATGTGGTGGTAGGTTGGACATCAGGATAAACAGATCTATAGGTTTGAGGATCAGTATTTACCAAGATCTATTTTACAGACTGAGGAATCTGTAAAGGTCTAACCACATTTTTCTTAAGATCAGCATTTACCAAGTCATTAAAGGCTCTTTTTGTAATTTTAAAGGGTGGATATAAAGAACTGGCTAGTTGAGGGGCATCAGCATAACAGAAAGTATATATAAGTTGACAAAATCTAGCAAAGTAGACAACATTCCTATCTTCTGTCATCCTATCCCCAATAAAACCTATCACAGCATTTGAAAAATCAAAATGAGTTTGGTTAATGATAGCATACCCGATGTGCTGACTCATTATAGGAATGGCATCAAAGTTGGAACACTTATTCCCGAAAGCTTTAGTGATGCAGTCGAAGAAGAAGCTCCATTCCTTTCTGATATGAGCCCGTTTCAACTGTCCAAGCTTAGCCAACTCTACTCATACCCCAAACTGACCATTAACTCTTGTAGAGCTGATTCCTCCGGTGTTAAAAAAGTACAGCCTTCTGGTAAATGTAAGGCCTTGAGAATTGTACCAGGAGTTACCACATGTTCAGAATCATCCACTTCAAAAATAATACTGAGAGTACCAGTTGTACCACCATTATCAAAATGCCCAGTCCGCCAAAACATCAGAACTTGGTGGCTTGAAAAGACTGAAGGCTGGGTCAATGCATACCCAATTTCACTGTGTGCAAGAAGATCTTGCACAAAATGCAACTCAGACGGAGCTTCAGCATGATCGAGAATTACAGCATAGTTATTTGGAACGAACTTAGCTCCATCAATGATCAAATCCTTAGGTGCAATGAGAATAATTGAAATTTAAGATTTGCCTGTTAGGTGTTTGATAGAATGTCTGTATGAAAAACCAACGTCAAGAGATGAGAGAGAGTAAAAGCAAAGAAAGAGAGATAAAGTGTAAAAGTAAATATAAGATTGTATAATCTTCTCTCTTTCTTACTTATACTTGGTAAAAAAATATAACCGTTGGACACCTGTCAGACATGCAGCAATAATGAATAGTTAATGGGCACGGGAAAACAGTAATCATTACTTACCCACTTGCAGTTTTTCAAAGAAAAACCGTTCCACTTACCCAATAATTCCATGAATTGAGGTAAATCAGTTTTAATTCAAAATTTAAACTGTTCCCACTTATTCAATTATTTTCACTACAACACCAATATTCTGAAAAAAAAATTCGAGTGTGAGAATGACCAAAATAAATCAAATAAACAAGTACTGATATTTTAAGATCAGAACTTAATTTAAATAAAAAATGAAATGGTCATCAGAATATAAATGTTAGGAATATATGTGCATTAGTTTGATGATATGTTTAACAAAACACTTAAGTAGAAAACTAGTATTTGTAGCCTCAACGGATAAGACCATTTGGCTATCCGTTGATGGTGTAGCTTTACTTAGAAATAAGTCTAGTGTTGTAGCACATTTCAGTCTCTGAATTTGAGATATAATTCTTAAATGTTGAGGGAAATTATAAGTCATGTTGACTACTAGAGGATATGCAGATAGGAAGGCCAATTGTAAATATTTTATGCCTTGTAATTTTGTATAAATGAAAATGGTGTCAACGGATAACTTAAAGACCTTCAACGGATGAGAAACAAAGCTTCAACGGATGTCTCTAAAGCTTCAACGGATAACATCCTTCAACGGATGAGTGCATCAACGGATAGAGCTTCAACTGTTAACACATCAACGGATGAAGCCATCAATGGATGAAGGCTTCAACGGATGTTCTGTTAGATAGCAGTTGACAAGTGGTAGTTGTACCTACAAACAGAGGCACATGGGTTGACAGAGACAACTGAGATGTGGTAGCCTATTTCAGGAACATCAGAAAAAGCAGCCGTTCTATTCTAGTATAAAGAGGCAATAGTCAACAATACACTGGAGTAAAATGGAGAAGAAACAAGTGGAGAACTTATTTTATAATTGTACTTTTTATCTTTGTCTTCACTTGTAAACTTGGTAATATATAAACCAAGTATCAGCTAGTAATTAGATATGAATTTTTCCAGAACTGTTTAGAAAAATCTTGAGAGAAAAATTATCTAGTTTGTACTAGGATGCAGCTGTGATCAACTTCTTGAATCACAGATTTTCTGGAATACCATCTCTGGTGGAACAACAATCCACCAGAAAAGTTTTTAAGGTCTGTTGTGTTCTTTACATTAGTGTTTGAATATATATCTGTCTGTATTAGCTTAAAGCAATTCATACACTTGTTTATCTTAAACACATAGCCTTTGAAACTGCTCAAAACTTGAAAAAGTTTTGAGATTTACATTCAACCCCCCTTCTGTAAATCTCATTGTTAGTTCATAAGGAATAACAATTGGTATCAGAGGTAGCTCTTGACACACAAAGAGTTTAAAGATCTTGGAAACTAACAAAGATGAGTAAGAAGGATATTGGAGTAAAAATCCCAGTTCTTGACAAAGACAGTTATCACCATTGGAAGGTGAAAATGCACCTTCATCTACTCTCCCAAGATGAAGGTTATGTAAACTACATTGAGAATGGTCCTCACATTCCCCACAAAGTAGCCACAGTTGCTACGGCCACAATTGCTGTTGGTCAATCCATTCCAAAACCTAGAGCAGAATGGACAATGGAAGACACAGAAGAAATCCATAAGGATAAGAAGGCTATGAACATTTTGTTTAATGGTCTTGACAAGGATATGTTTGATAATGTGATAAATTGCACAACTGCCAAAGAGGTTTGGGACACAGTTCAGCTACTGTGTGAAGGTACAGAACAAGTAAAAGAAAATAAAATGCAGCTTCTCATTCAACAGTATGAGTATTTTTATTTTGAAGAAAATGAATCTTTAAATGACACATTCAATAGATTCCAAAAGCTGTTGAATGGACTGAAGCTGTATGGTAGAGTGTACCAGGTGAAGGATTCAAATCTTAAATTTTTAAGATCCTTGCCAAAGGAATGGAAACCCATGACTGTCTGCTTGAGAAACTCTCAAGATTATAAGGACTTCACTCTTGAAAGATTATATGGAATCTTGAAGACTTATGAACTAGAGCTGGAACAGGATGAGGTATTGGAGAAGGGAAGAAAGAAAGGAGGTTCAGTTGCCTTGGTAGCTGAAAATGAGAAAGAATGCAGACAAGAAACTGTGAGATCTATGTCAAACTCCAAAGATGGCACAAGCAAATCAGAATCAAGCAAGGGTAAGGAGCAAGTTGCTGAGAATGAAGACAACTCCAGCCAAGATGACTCTGATGGTATTGATGAGCATCTTGCATTTTTGTCCAGAAGATTTGTAAAGATGAAATTTAGGAAAAATACTAAAGCCACTAAACCTCATAAGAACATGGTGGACAAATCCAAGTTCAAGTGTTACAATTGTGGTACAAGTGGAGACTTTGCAAGTGAGTACAGAAAGCCAACTTCTGAAAAGAAGAAATTTGACCAAGTAGATTACAAAAAGAAATATTTTGATCTGCTCAAGCAAAAGGAGAGGGCTTTCATTACTCAAGAAAAAGACTGGGCAGCTGATGGAGAAGAAGAGGATGAAGATGTGGAATATGTCAACTTGGCTCTCATGGCTGATTCTGAGGAAAATGAAGTTAGTTCATCAAGCAACCAGGTAATCACTACTGATTTAACACAGCTTACTAAAGAAGAGTGCAATGATACTTTTAATGACATGTCTACTGAACTATATCATTTGCGTGTTTCTCTTAAATCTCTTGCTAAAGAAAATAGTAGGATTAAAGAGAACAATTTGTTTTTAAGTGATAGAAATGCTGTGTTAGAAGATAAGTTGATTGACCTAGAGAAAACTAAGCTACATTGTATATCTGTTGAAAATGAACTAGCTGAATCTGTTAAGAAAGTAGAAATACTTTCTAATCAATTAGAGAGAGAGCAAGAGGTGATTAAAGCCTGGAAGATATCTAGGGATGTTAGTGCTCAAATTGCCAAGGTCCAAGGAATTGAATCATTCTGTGAGACTGCCTGGAATAAAAACAAAAAGAAACTGGAATTAATTGATGGGCTGTCAACGGATGTGGAATCAACGGATGATGAAAATTATCCGTTGAAGGAAGAAAAGGAGCATCCGTTGAAGGTTCCTCAATTAAACAAGCAGATGTTTCTAAAAGTGAAAATCTAAGGAAACTCAACAAAAAGTTTGGTTCAACTTCCAAGAACTTTGTCAAAGAAGAAGCAAGCACATCCAAAGATTTCAGTAAGGTGAATATAGGACACATGACCTTAGAACAGTTAAAGAATAGGCTCAAAGTGGTTGAGGATAAAAAGGAAACTAAAAGGAAATCTAATAGAAATGGGAAGGTAGGGGTTAACAAACATAACAATTACACACCTGATAAGTATGCTCCTAGAAAAAGCTGTGTGCATTGTAGTAGTGTTAATCATCTATCTGCTAATTGCAAATCTATTAAGAAAACTCCCATACCTGTGCCCTCTTCCATGCCTAATATGTCTGCATCACCTCTGCATGCTATGTCTGTTATGTCTCATCAGAATCCTTATGCACATTTTGCTAACATGCCATATTTTAACAATCCTTATCTTGCTGCATTTAGTATGCCTCAAATGCCATACAATATGCCAATATGGAATAACATGCTTGCACAATCCATGCCTTATCAAATTCCAAATGTGTTAAATGATTCTGTGACTAACCCTACACCTCAACCAACTACATCTAAGATCAAGGTTGACTCAAAGTTACCTAAGTCTAAAGATGCAGAAGGAATGAAGTCTAGGAGAAAGGCTAACAAGAATGGACCCAAGGAAACTTGGGTACCAAAATCAACTTGATTGATTTTATGGTGTGCAGGGAAAAAGAAGAAATCTATGGTACTTGGACAGTGGCTGTTCAAGACACATGACAGGAGATTTCTCCCTGCTCACAGAGTTTAAGGAGAGAGCTGGCCCTAGCATAACCTTTGGAGATGACAACAAAGGGTTTACTATGGGATATGGCTTGATTTCAACAAGGAATGTCATAATTGATGAAGTTGCATTAGTTGATGGTCTCAAGCACAACTTACTGAGCATCAGTCAACTATGTGATAGAGGGAATACAATTTCCTTCAATTCAGAAGCCTGTGTTGTCACCAGTAAGAAAGACAACAAAGTGGTTCTAACTGGAGTTAGAAAAGGAAATGTGTACTTAGATGACTTCAACTCTACAGATGCAGAATCTATTACTTGTCTCTTCAGCAAAGCAAGTTCAGTTGAAAGTTGGCTATAGCACAAGAAGCTATCCCATTTGAATTTCAAGATAATGAATGATCTAGTCAAAAAGGACTTAGTTAGAGGAATTCCTCTTGTTGAATTCTCAAGGGATGGTTTGTGTGATGCTTGTCAGAAAGGCAAACAAAGGAAAGCATCATTCAAAAAGAAGCTTGAAACAACAATTGATGAACCATTACAGCTGATACATATGGATTTGTTTGGACCAGTCAATGTATTGTCAATTGCAAGAAAAAGATATTGCTTGGTGATTGTAGATGATTTCTCAAAGTTTTCATGGGTCTATTTTCTTGGATCAAAGGATGAAGCAAGTGAAATCATTATCAATCACATCAGGCAAGTCAATAATCATCCTGACTTGAAGGTTAGGAATATCAGGAGTGACAATGGAACTGAGTTCAAGAATTTGACAATGAGGTTGTTCTGTGAAGAAAATGGAATCATGCATGAGTTCTCAGCTCCAAGAACACCTCAGCAAAATGGGGTAGTTGAAAGAAAGAACAATGCTTGAAGAATCAAAGTTACCAACATATTTCTGGGCTGAAGCTGTTAATTGTGCCTGCTACACTCAGAATATTTCTTTGATCAATCAAGCTAAAGGCATGACTCCTTATCAGTTGTTCAAGAGAAGAAAACCAACTCTAAACTTTCTTCATGTCTTTGGATGTAAATGCTTTATACTGAGAAATCAATCTGACCATAAAGGGAAGTTTGATGCAAAGGCTGATGAAGGGATATTTGTTGGTTACTCAGCTGGAAAATCTTATAGGGTCTATGTTAGGAACATATGTGCATTAGTTTGATGATATGTTTAACAAAACACTTAAGTAGAAATTTAGTGTCTGTAGCCTCAACGGATAAGACCACTTTGGCTATCCGTTGATGGTGTAGCTTTACTTAGAAATAAGTCTAGTATTGTAGCATATTTCAGTCTCTGTATTTAAAATTGTAATTCTTAGAAGTTGAGAGAAACTATGAGTCATGTTGACTACTAGATGATATGCAGATAGGAAGGCCAATTGTAAATATTTCATGCCTTGTAATTTTGTATAAATGAAGTGGTATCAACGGATGACTTAAAGACCTTCAACGGATGAGAAGCTAAGCTTCAACGGATGTCTCTAAAGCTTCAACGGATAACATCCTTCAACGGATGAGAGCATCAACGGATGAAAGCTTCAACGGATAACATCCTTCAACGGATGAAGTCATCAACGGATGAAAGCTTCAACGGATGTTCTGCTAATTAGCCGTTGATAAGTGGTAGTTGTACCTACAAACAGAGGCACGTGGGTTGACAGAGAAAACCTGAGATGTGGTAGCCGAATTTCAGGATCAACAGAAAAAGCAGCCGTTCTTCTTTAGTACAAAGTTGCAATAGTCAACAAAGTACTTGAGTGAACAGGAAAAGAAGCAAGTGAAGAACTTATTTTACTATTGTAATTTTATATTGTTTTTCACTTGTACACTTGGTAATATATATAAACCAAGAAGAAGCTAGTAATTAGAGAGAGATTTTCCAGAGCTGTTAAGAAATATCTTGAGAGAAAATTCATCTAGTTTGTACTAGGATGCAGCTGTGATCAACATTGTTGAACACAGATTTTCTAATATACCATCTCTGGTGGAACAACAAATCCACCAGAAAAGTTTTTAAAGTTTGTTGTGTTCTTTACATTTTGTGTTTGAATATATATCTGTCTGCATTAGCTCAAAGCAATTCATACACTTGTTCATCTAGAACACACTGCTTTAATAAACTACTCAAAACTTGAAAAAGTTTTGAGATTTACATTCAACCCCCCCTTCTGTAAATCTCATTGTTAGTCCTCTAGGAATAACAATTGGTATCAGAGCAAGCTCTTGACACACAAAGAGTTTAAAGATCTTGGAATCTAACAAAGATGAGTAAGAAGGATATTGGAGTAAAGATCCCAGTTCTTGACAAAGACAGTTATCACCACTGGAAGGTGAAAATGCACCTTCATCTACTCTCCCAAGATGAAGGTTATGTAAACTGCATTGAGAATGGTCCTCACATTCCCCACAAAGTAGCCACAGTTGCTACGGCCACAATTGCTGTTGGTCAATCCATTCCAAAACCTAGAGCAGAATGGACAATGGAAGACACAGAAGAAGTCCACAAGGATAAGAAGGCTATGAACATTTTGTTTAATGGTCTTGACAAGGATATGTTTGATAATGTGATAAATTGTTCAACTGCCAAAGAGGTTTGGGACACAGTTCAGCTGCTGTGTGAAGGTACAGAACAAGTAAAAGAGAACAAAATGCAGCTTCTCATTCAACAGTATGAGTACTTTCATTTTGAAGAGAATGAATCTTTAAATGACACATTTAATAGATTCCAAAAGCTGTTGAATGGACTGAAGCTGTATGGTAGAGTGTACCAGGTGAAGGATTCAAATCTTAAATTTTTGAGATCCTTACCAAAGGAATGGAAACCCATGACTGTTTCCTTAAGAAACTCTCAGGATTATAAGGACTTTACTCTTGAAAGATTATATGGAATCTTGAAGACTTATGAACTAGAGTTGGAACAGGATGAGGTATTGGAGAGGGGGAGAAAGAAAGGAGGTTCAGTTGCATTGGTAGCTGAAAATGAGAAAGCATGCAGAAAAGAAACTGTGAGATCTACATCAAGCTCCAAAGATGGTGTAAGAAATCCAGAATCAGACAAGGGTAAAGAGCAAGTTGCTGAAAATGAAGACAACTCCAGTCAAGATGACTCTGATGGTATTGATGAGCATCTTGCATTTCTGTCCAGGAGATTTGCAAAGATGAAGTTCAGGAAAAACACTAGAGCCACTAAACCCTATAAGAACATGGTGGACAAATCCAAGTTCAAGTGTTTTAATTGTGGTATAAGTGGACACTTTGCAAGTGAGTGCAGAAAGCCAACCTCTGAAAAGAAGAAATTTGAACAAGTAGATTACAAAAAGAAATATTTTGATCTGTTCAAACAGAAGGAAAGGGCTTTCATTACTCAAGAAAAGGACTGGGCAGCTGATGGAGATGAAGAGGATGAAGATGTGGATTATGTCAACCTTGCTCTCATGGCTGATTCTGAAGAAAACGAAGTTAGTTCATCAAGCAATCAGGTAATCACTACTGATTTAACACAGCTTACTAAAGAAGAGTGCAATGATGCTTTTAATGACATGTCTACTGAATTGTATCATTTGCGTGTGTCTCTTAAATCTCTTGCTAAAGAAAATAGTAGGATCAAAGAGAACAATCTATTTTTAAGCAATAGAAATACTGTGTTAGAAAATAAGTTGATTGACCTAGAGAAAACCAAATTACATTGTATATCTGTTGAGAATGAACTAGCTGAATCTGTTAAGAAAGTAGAAATACTTTCCAATCAATTAGAGAAAGAGCAAGAGGTGATTAAAGCCTGGAAAACATCTAGGGATGTAAGTGCTCAAATTGCCAAAGTCCAAGGAATTGAATCATTCTGTGAAACTGCCTGGGATAAAAATAAAAAGAAACTGGAATTAATTGATGGACTGTCAACGGATGTGGAATCAACGGATGATGAAAGTTATCCGTTGAAGGAAGAAAAGGAACATCCGTTGAAGGTTCCTCAATTAAAACAGGCAGATGTTTCTAAAAGAGAAAATCTAAAGAAACTCAACAAAAAGTTTGGTTCAACTTCAAAGAACTTTGTCAAAGAAGAAGCAAGCACATCCAAAGATGTCAGAAAGGTGAATGTAGGGCACATGACCTTAGAACAGTTAAACAATAGGCTCAAGATGGTTGAGGATAAAAAGGAATCCAAAAGGAAATCCAACAGAAATGGGAAGGTAGGAGTTAACAAACATAACAATTACACACCTGATAAGTATGCTCCTAGAAAAAGCTGTGTGCATTGTAGTAGTGTTAATCATCTATCTGCTAATTGTAAATCTATTAAGAAATCTCCCATAACTGTACCCTCTTCCATGCCTAACATGTCTGTATCACCTCTACATGTTATGCCTGTTATGTCTCAACAAAATCCTTATGCACATTTTGCAAACATGCCATATTTTAACAATCCTTATCTTGCTGCATTCAGTATGCCTCAATTGCCATACAATATGCCAATGTGGAATAACATGTATGCACAATCCATGCCTAATAATTCTATAAATGTGCTGGATAATGTTGTGACTAACCCTACACCTCAACCAACCACATCTAAGACCAAGGTTGACTCAAACTCACCTAAGTCTAAAGATGCAGGAGGAATGAAGTCTAGGAGAAAGGCTAACAAGAATGGACCCAAGGAAACTTGGGTACCAAAATCAAATTGATTGATTTTGTGGTGTGCAGGAAAATAGAAGAAATCTATGGTACTTGGACAGTGGCTGTTCAAGACACATGACTGGAGATTTCTCCCTGCTCACAGAGTTTAAAGAGAGAGCTGGCCCCAGCATAACCTTTGGAGATGACAGCAAAGGGTTTACTATGGGATATGGCTTGATTTCAACAAGGAATGTCATCATTGAAGAAGTTGCATTAGTTGATGGTCTCAAGCACAACTTACTGAGTATCAGTCAACTATGTGATAGAGGGAATACAGTTTCCTTCAATTCTGAAGCCTGTGTTGTCACTAGTAAGAAAGACAACAAAGTGGTTCTAACTGGAGTTAGAAAAGGAAATGTGTACTTAGCTGACTTCAACTCTACAGATGCAGAATCTATTACTTGTCTCTTCAGTAAAGCAAGTTCAGTTGAGAGTTGGCTATGGCACAAGAAGCTATCCCATTTGAATTTCAAGACAATGAATGATCTAGTCAAAAAGGACTTAGTAAGAGGAATTCCTCTTGTTGAATTCTCAAGGGATGGTCTGTGTGATGCTTGTCAGAAAGGCAAACAAAGGAAAGCATCATTTCAGAAGAAGCTTGAAACAACAATTGATGAACCATTACAGCTGCTACATATGGATTTGTTTGGACCAGTCAATGTATTGTCAATAGCAAGAAAAAGATATTGCTTAGTGATTGTAGATGATTTCTCAAAGTTCTCATGGGTCTGTTTTCTTGGATCAAAGGATGAAGCAAGTGAAATCATTATCAATCACATCAGGCAAGTCAATAATCATCCTGACTTGAAGGTAAGAAACATCAGGAGTGACAATGGAACTGAGTTCAAGAATTTGACATTAAGGCTGTTCTGTGAAGAAAATGGAATCATGCATGAGTTCTCAGCTCCAAGAACACCTCAGCAAAATGGGGTAGTTGAAAGAAAGAACAGATCTTTAATTGAGGCTGCCAGAACAATGCTTGAAGAATCAAAGTTACCAACATATTTTTGGGCTGAAGCTGTTAATTGTGCCTGTTTCACTCAAAATATTTCTTTGATCAATCAAGCTAAAGGCATGACTCCTTATCAGTTGTTCAAGAAAAGAAAACCAACTCTAAACTTTCTTCATGTCTTTGGATGTAAATGTTTTATACTGAGGAATCAATCTGACCATAAAGGGAAGTTTGATGCAAAGGCTGATGAAGGAATATTTGTTGGTTATTCAGCTGGAAAATCTTATAGGGTCTACAATCTAAGAACCAACATTGTTATGGAATCTGTGCATGTTGTGTTTGATGATAAAAAGATTGATGGACTAACAGATGAGGAACATTATGAGAGACTCAAATTTGACAATATTGAAATATATTGTGATGATAGTGAAGAAGAGATTGATGGAGACGACACTTCAAAAGGAATACAAAATTTGCTCCTGGATAATGCACAAAATTCAGCATCCGTTGAAAGACATTGTGCATCATCCGTTGAAGTACTTAATGAAGCATCCGTTGATCATAGCTCATCAACTGATAATCAATTTACATCATTAAATAATGGAACTCCAAGTTCCCTGCAAAGGACCAACAACTCAGGGGGAGTTTCAACTAATCAAAACTCTATCTCACATCATGACAATACTGAGATCACCTCATCTAGAGCTCATCTTCCACCTCAAAGGAAATGGACCAAGAATCATCCCTTTGAACTGATCATTGGTGATGCATCATCTAAAGTGTAAACAAGAAGAGCTACTCAAGATGAATGTCTGTATAGTAGTTTTCTATCTCAGGAGGAACCTAAGAAAGTGGAAGAAGCCTTATTGGATCCAGATTGGATATTAGCTATGCAGGAAGAGCTAAACCAATTTGAGAGAAACCAAGTTTGGAAGCTGGTACCCAAACCAAAGAACAAGAGTCCTATTGATACAAAATGGGTATTCAGAAATAAGATGGATGAAAATGGCATTATCATAAGGAATAAAGCCAGATTGGTTGCTAAAGGCTATTCTCAGCAAGAGGGAATAGATTTTGATGAGACATATGCTCCTGTTGCAAGACTTGAAGCTATCAGAATCTTTCTAGCCTATGCAGCCCATGCCAATTTCAAAGTCTATCAAATGGATGTCAAGAGTGCATTTCTAAATGGGAAATTAGAGGAAGAAGTCTATGTAAGTCAACCTCCAGGATTTGAAGATCCAAATTTTCCAGACTATGTGTATTATCTGTTGAAAGCACTCTATGGACTGAAGCAAGCACCTAGAGCCTGGTATGAAACATTATCAAAATTTCTTTTGGAGAATCACTTCACTAGAGGTACTGTTGATAAAACTCTCTTCTTTAGAAATGTTAATGGCTCTAGTATACTTGTTCAAATTTATGTAGATGACATAATATTTGGTTCTAAAGATAATAAACTTTGTAAAAAGTTTGCTAAGCTAATGCAAAGTAATTATGAAATGAGCCTAATGGGAGAACTAACCTATTTTCTTGGTTTACAAATTAAACAAGTTAGTAATGGAATTTTCATTAGTCAAACTAAATATATTCATGATCTTTTAAAGAAGTTTGACTTAATGGAATGTTCATCTGCAAAAACTCCCATGGCCACTGCCACCAAACTTGAATTAAATAAGACTGAAAGGTCTGTGGACATTACAAGTTATAGAGGCATGGTTGGTTCACTTTTATATTTAACTGCTAGCAGACCAGATATAATGTTTGCTACATGTCTGTGTGCTAGATTTCAAGCTGATCCTAGGGAGTCTCACTTAATTGCTATCAAGAGAATTTTCAGATATCTCAAGGGTACACCAAATTTAGGAATTTGGTATCCTAGAGAATCTGGCTTTGATCTAATTGGTTATTCAGATGCAGACTATGCAGGTTGCAAAATAGACAGGAAAAGTACAACAGGCTCCTGCCAATTCCTGGGAAACAAGCTTGTATCATGGTTTAGCAAAAAGCAAAATTCAGTCTCTACTTCTACAGCTGAGGCTGAATACATTGCTGCTGGAAGTTGCTGTTCTCAAATGTTATGGATGAGGAATCAACTCCTTGATTATGGACTTCATGTTGATAGAATACCTATCTTTTGTGACAACACAAGTGCCATAGCCATAACAGAGAATCCTGTGCAGCACTCAAGGACCAAGCACATTGATATTAAGTACCACTTCATCAGGGAGCATGTCATGAATGGTACAGTGGAACTACATTTTGTTCCAAGTGAACAACAAATTGCTGACATATTTACCAAGCCACTTGATGAATCAACATTCACAAGATTGGTAAGTGAGCTAGGTATGCTAAATTACTCTTAAAATTCATGTCTTCTTTGTAATTTGATGTGAAGCCTGAAATATATTAGTTGCTAGAACAAATTTGACTTTTAACAAAGTTTATTCCATCAACGGATGTTCCCTATCCGTTGAAAGTCAAAATTGCTCTATCAACGGATATTCATTATCCGTTGAAAGACAAGTATATCTCTGGAACTTTTATCCGTCAACGGATAAAGCTGAAGTACCTTTCAACGGATGACAATTTACATTATCCGTTGAAATGTCACATCAGACGTTTGAGGTGTTTCACAGCCGTTGATTCTATTTTCTTAACCGTTGATACCATACATACATCTGTATGTATTGGTTTTAAAGGTAGTTATTAGAATACTTACAGTTTATTCTTAAACGGCTGAAATTCACTAACACCTATTTATTGATTAATCCTTTATTTATTTCTTTTTCTTTGAAAGCATATAAGCCCTTCTGATTGTTCAGTATTACTTTACGCTTTCTTAGAATTTCAAGCATTTACCATTTTCTCTCTGCAAAACCTTCAAGTTATTCTCTGCAATTTCTACTCACAACAATGACACCAGTCGTGAAGATTATGTCTCAATTTGGGTTCATCTACGAGAAGAACAATTTCATAGCTCTGGTAGAAAAGAATGAAGCCCACTCAGATTATCACAAAATGATGGACTTCATCAAAAACTGTAAACTTAGCTATGCAATGCTGGAAGCCCCAACGATTTTCTGTGAAGTAGTTGAGGAGATTTGGACAACTGCTGAGTTCAACTCCATGGATATGACTATCTCCTTCACTCTCAAAGGTAAAAATCACTGTATTAACTGTGATGACTTACAAGCATGTTTTAAATTACCTGAGAACAATGCCATGACACCACACACTGATAGTGATGTATCCAGCATGTTAGATTCCATAGGTTACTCTCTTAACTCTGCTAATTTAGGGGGTATTAGACGAAAAGGCCTTAGGAAAGAATGGAGTTTTCTTGGGGATGCCTTCATAAAGGTTTTCTCTGGGAAAATTAGTAATTTTGATGCCATAACTTCATCTCTTGTTAATATGTTCTATATGCTTGTTTCTGATAGGTACTTTAACTTTAGCAACTATGTGATGCTAGAATTAGGTACTAGATTAGGTAACAAAGCTAATAGACCTAATAACATCTATTATGCTAGATTCTTTATGTTATTGGCTAACCATGTTGCTGAAGGTTTAGTCATTATCAATGAGAATAATAAACTCAAGTGCTGGGCACAAGAGAAAAGAGTTCTTGCAGACTTATTGAGAATGGATCTCAACAGCAGTGTGCAATTGGTATATTTACCAATCATGAATACACCCCAGGTAGGTGAGGTAATTGCTTCTACAACTCCTACTTCTTCCAACCCCTCTATTTCTTTATCTTCTAGT
The DNA here is from genome assembly GCF_009905375.1 of Apium graveolens. Classification (NCBI taxonomy): domain Eukaryota; kingdom Viridiplantae; phylum Streptophyta; class Magnoliopsida; order Apiales; family Apiaceae; genus Apium; species Apium graveolens. The sequence goes on from NW_027418914.1 coordinate 14,694, forward strand.
GTGGCCATGAAATCTGTGTCAATGCCCCAACAGATTTCTACCAAGGTCACCAAATCTAAACTTTCAAAATCCAAGACAAAGAAAACCACCTCTGTTGTTTCTCAAAAGACAACAGTTGTAACAACAACCATTAACCCTGAGGGAAGTGATCAGGGTGTGAGTGGTGAGGGGAGGGGTGAACATCAAAGAAACCCCCAGGATAAGGAAGGAGAGTTGAGTGCTTCCCAAGCTAGCCAAGCCCCAGTTTCTCAAAAAGCTGTGGTGGTTGAAAAGGTTTCTAGCACATCCCTAGTAGCATCCTCCCAAAAGGATGTTACTATTGAAAAGAGTTCCCAACCAGGAACACAGAACAAAAGAGGGAGGGACACTAAAGCCAAACACTCACCTACAAAAGCTTTTATTAGAAGAAAGAAGGCTAGAACCCAATCTTCTACACAGAGTGCACACACTGCACAGATACATCCATCTGTCTCTGTGCCTTCTCAAACTCAGTTTGATGTGACTCCAATAAATGTGGAGTCACAGCCCCATTCTCTCACAATAACTACACATCAATCACCAAATACTTCTTCACCATCTCTGGATGTGGATATGTTATTCCCATCAATTCCTGATTCTCCCTCTTTACAACTCAGGGAGGAGCCCCACTCAAATACAGGTGATCATCATCTTTTAGATGATTTGTTGGATCACCCACAAATTCTTTCAGATATAATTGAAGGATCTGTATCAACACATATCAAATCAATCTATACAGATTCAACAGTTATATCACTTTCAATTTCATCTTCTTTTCCTTCTTCAACGGATATCACTCATCTGTTGACAAGTGGTTGCTCTTCAACGGATAAGCTTAACAGCAGTTATCCGTTGATAACAACAGTTTCAACTTCAACGGATATTCCACATCCGTTGATAGTCTCTACACAAATAATTGAAATGATTCCAAGTGTAGAAGACATGAATACTGTGCAATCACTTTTAGGATTGAGGGCAGGGAGTGAAAATTTGAGTGAGAGGCTGGGTTGCTCCCAGGCAAAAGGAGAGATTGAGAGCACAAAAATGCATGCTATTTCTTCCAGCATGGCAAAAGTCAGTGAGTGGAGTACCACCTTAGAAGGTGAAGGTGAGGGAGTGAGATGTGTGAGCCAGGGGGAGCCCCTGATGCAAGAACATAGAGAAAAAGAGAGAAAAGCAGGTACAGTTGATACAAGGGTGGAACCAGCCATTGCTCATGAGTCAATGATTGTGGATGATGCTGAAAAGGAAAGACAATTTCAGCAACATTACAAAGCTGTAATTGATAACATTTCCTTGGATGCTGACACTTTTACTCATCCTGTGACAGCCTATCAAATGTTGGCTGCTCAGGGCAATGAGGAGGCAGAAAGGACACTACATCTAGTGCACACAACAGAATCTCTTCAAAGGGATAAAGCTGCTATTAACAGGATGCCTTCTACAGCTGGTGAGCCATCTGAGGAATTTGGAGTAAATTCTGATGATGATGACCCTATTTCTTCTGATGGAAGCATGAACATAGGGGGAGATGAAGACCCTAGTTCCATTCCTAATCTACCTGAATGGGCCCTGACTAAGGAGCATAGAACAGGTGAATTCAATGTCCACTTGGTCAAACAAATCATCACTATTCAACAGGCCATTCAGAACGCTTCAAATGCAAATATCAAGGCTATCCTCCAAGCTCACCTGGACTCACTGCATCTCATGAAGTTGCAGAAAGTAAAGCAAAATATGAGTCTAGATGATCTCAGGAAAGATATTGCTGACTTGAAATCCTTCACTTCAGAAAAATTGGATTCAGTCATGCCCTATGGTACTTTGCAGGACTTGGTTTCGAGATTGAAAAAGGAATCAGTTACTGAACAAAGGCTGGCCAAGTTGGAAGACAGAGTTCAAGGAATTGAAGACTCTGTGGCCACCCTTCTTCTCAACCAACAATCTCAAACCAATCTCCTAATGCAGCTGGCAAAAGCACAAGGCTTGACCCCTCTCCTTGATGATAACAAAAAGGGGGAGAATAAAAGGGAAGGGGAAGGAGAGCCCTCTACAAAGATTCAGATATCTAAAGTGCTAGTTCCTGCCATCACTACCTCTCCAATCATTCAAATCAAGGGAAAACCTGATGGAATTGATTTGATTCAGCTAGCAGCAGCTGAAATACAAATGAAAGAACAATGGAGGAAAATTGATGAAAGGTTACAATTGGTGTTTGGTTCTACACAAAATAAATCAACATCTGTGAAATTTAGCACAAAGATTGAACCAATCAACATGGAGCTCAAGCCAGTAGGGAGAAATAAGGTTGGAGAGACTTCTTTCAAGAATTTAAAACCTATGGTTCTAAAGCCTAACACTAGATCCAGTATGGACTCCACAAAGAATCCCCTAGACTTTGCTCAGATAAAGGAAGTAGACTTTCCTCTTCCAAAACCTGATGGAGACAAAGTTCTAAGTGCAAGCATCATAAAGAAGAAGGAGACCAAGGACAAGGGTGAGAGAATGAACATGGCCTTTATCTATAGAGAGGGAAAGAGTATCTGTGTGATGCAAGGACATCCCAAATTTCTAAAGGCTAAAAGGGAAGAAACCAGAAGGTTGAAGAAAGAAGCTGTAAAACTCAAGGCTGACAAAAGAGCACAAGCAAAGCTTGAAAAACAGCTAAAGTCAAGCCAAGTTGAAGAAATGAAAGGAATTGAAGTCAGGGGTGAAGAAAAGATTGCTAACTTAGATGAGGTTCTTGGGAGCATATTTGGTGAAAATATGGAGGAAAGAGAGGAATGGCAGAAGGGAAACAGAAGAAAGGCCAAGGCACACAGAAGGAGTGAAGATAACCCTGAAGATACCAAATCTATATCTAAACCACTACCTTCCATACCTGAACCTTTTGTTGCTGATCCCTCTATAAATATCCATGGTGAACCAATCATTCCAAAAGAGGAACCTATTGATTGGGACAACATCACATTGCCTACCTTTGTAACCAATATACCACTACCAAAGAAACAGAAAAGAAAATCTAAATCTACACCTCCCCTAACCTCTAAGAAATTCACTCAAAAACAAAAACCTAACCCTAAGCCACCCATTTCTAAAGATGATTATGTTCACATCTGTGACATAAAAGAAGCTTCAGACATTAATCTCTATCTGGATGAGCTGGAGGAAGTAAGGGGAATAGCTGCCTACAGACAGCTACCAGAGAGATTGGTTTTCAGATATAAGGGAGCTGGGGAAAGAACATGGCCTCTCTACAGGATTCTAAATGAAGGCTACTCTACCTTGATCAGAGTCTTTTCAGCCATCAAAAAGGATTCTGGCTTTACCAGAACAGCCAAGACTGAAATTCTCAACAAGATTGCCAACATAAGGAAGACTTGGAGGGAACCAAATGCTTTGCCCAGAACCTTACTCATACAAGAAAGGGGAACTAAAATTCACAAATCACCTCATTGGTTGATGGAATTTAGAGATGACAAAGGAGTCAGAAGATTTTTCAGACTTGAAGACCAACTCAAGATTGCCAGCAATGAAACTCTCAAGGAAATGCAATCTAAGTTGGATATCAGTGATGAAGATGAAGCTGAATTCTTCAGACAACTCCAACTCCAAATTGAGGAAAATGACAAAGGGCTAGGAAAGAAAACCAGGGAACAAAGAAGAAAATGATGATTTGCTCAGGCTAGAGGAGCACCCTTGGAAATACTGTAAATCTTCAATTACCTCCTAGTACATACACTTTTGCAGCACTTTTTATATTTCTACTTAGTTTCAATTCAAATATTTGTTAAGTGTTTTGTTATCATCAAGTTAACCCTGAATTTATGCCTACAGTTCTTATAGACATAAATAGGGGGAGATTGTTAGGAACATATGTGCATTAGTTTGATGATATGTTTAACAAAACACTTAAGTAGAAATTTAGTGTCTGTAGCCTCAACGGATAAGACCACTTTGGCTATCCGTTGATGGTGTAGCTTTACTTAGAAATAAGTCTAGTATTGTAGCATATTTCAGTCTCTGTATTTAAAATTGTAATTCTTAGAAGTTGAGAGAAACTATGAGTCATGTTGACTACTAGATGATATGCAGATAGGAAGGCCAATTGTAAATATTTCATGCCTTGTAATTTTGTATAAATGAAGTGGTATCAACGGATGACTTAAAGACCTTCAACGGATGAGAAGCTAAGCTTCAACGGATGTCTCTAAAGCTTCAACGGATAACATCCTTCAACGGATGAGAGCATCAACGGATGAAAGCTTCAACGGATAACATCCTTCAACGGATGAAGTCATCAACGGATGAAAGCTTCAACGGATGTTCTGCTAATTAGCCGTTGATAAGTGGTAGTTGTACCTACAAACAGAGGCACGTGGGTTGACAGAGAAAACCTGAGATGTGGTAGCCGAATTTCAGGATCAACAGAAAAAGCAGCCGTTCTTCTTTAGTACAAAGTTGCAATAGTCAACAAAGTACTTGAGTGAACAGGAAAAGAAGCAAGTGAAGAACTTATTTTACTATTGTAATTTTATATTGTTTTTCACTTGTACACTTGGTAATATATATAAACCAAGAAGAAGCTAGTAATTAGAGAGAGATTTTCCAGAGCTGTTAAGAAATATCTTGAGAGAAAATTCATCTAGTTTGTACTAGGATGCAGCTGTGATCAACATTGTTGAACACAGATTTTCTAATATACCATCTCTGGTGGAACAACAAATCCACCAGAAAAGTTTTTAAAGTTTGTTGTGTTCTTTACATTTTGTGTTTGAATATATATCTGTCTGCATTAGCTCAAAGCAATTCATACACTTGTTCATCTAGAACACACTGCTTTAATAAACTACTCAAAACTTGAAAAAGTTTTGAGATTTACATTCAACCCCCCCTTCTGTAAATCTCATTGTTAGTCCTCTAGGAATAACAGTCTACAATCTAAGAACCAACATTGTTATGGAATCTGTGCATGTTGTGTTTGATGATAAAAAGATTGATGGACTAACAGATGAGGGACACCATGAAAGACTCAAATTTGACAACATTGAGATATATTGTGATGATAGTGAAGAGGAGATTGATGGAAATGACACTTCAAAAGGGATTCAAGATATGCCCTTGGATAATGCACAAAATACTGCATCCGTTGAAAGTCAGAATTCTGCATCCGTTGAAAGAGGCAATGCAGTATCCGTTGAAAGACATAATGCATCATCCGTTGAAGTACATAATAAAGCATCCGTTGATCATAGTTCATCAACGGATAATCGATTTATATCATCAGTTGATAGAACTCCAAGTTCCCTGCAAAGGACCAACAACTCAGGGGGAGTTTCAACTGATCAACACTCTGTCTCACATCACGACAATACTGAGGCCACCTCATCTAGAGCACATCTTCCACCTCAAAGGAAATGGACCAAGAATCATCCCTTTGAACTGATCATTGGTGATGCATCATCTAAAGTGCAAACAAGAAAAGCTACTCAAAATGAATGTCTGTATAGTAGTTTTCTATCTCAGGAGGAACCTAAGAAAGTGGAAGAAGCCTTAATGGATCCAGATTGGATATTAGCTATGCAGGAAGAGCTGAACCAATTTGAGAGAAACAAAGTTTGGAAGCTGGTACCCAAGCCGAAGAACAAGAGTTCCATTGATACAAAATGGGTATTCAGAAACAAGATGGATGAAAATGGTATTGTCATAAGGAATAAAGCCAGATTGGTTGCTAAAGGCTATTCTCAACAAGAGGGAATAGATTTTGATGAAACATTTGCTCCAGTTGCAAGACTTGAAGCCATCAGAATCTTTCTAGCCTATGCAGCTAATGCCAATTTCAAAGTCTATCAAATGGATGTCAAGAGTGCATTTCTAAATGGGGAATTGGAGGAAGAAGTTTATGTAAGCCAACCTCCAGGTTTTGAAGATCAAAATTTTCCAGACCATGTGTATTATCTGTTGAAAGCACTCTATGGACTAAAGCAAGCACCTAGAGCCTGGTATGAGACTTTGTCAAAGTTCCTTCTAGATAATCATTTCACAAGAGGTACTGTTGACAAAACTCTCTTCTTTAGAAATGTTAATGGCTCTAAGATACTTGTACAAATTTATATAGATGATATTATATTTGGATCTACAGATGATAAGCTTTGTAAAAAGTTTGCTAAATTAATGCAAAATAAATATGAAATGAGCATGATGGGAGAGCTAACTTACTTTCTTGGGTTACAAGTTAAACAAGTTAGTGGTGGAATTTTCATTAGTCAAACTAAATATATTTATGATCTTTTAAAGAAGTTTGACTTAATGGATTGTTCACCTGCAAAAACTCCCATGGCCATTGCCACTAAGCTTGAATTAAATAAGGCTGAAAAGTCTGTGGATATTACAAGTTATAGAGGCATGGTTGGCTCACTTTTATATTTAACTGCTAGTAGACCTGATATAATGTTTTCTACATGTCTCTGTGCTAGATTTTAAGCTGACCCTAAAGAATCTCACTTAGTGGCCATTAAAAGAATTTTCAGATATCTCAAGGGGACTCCAAATCTAGGAATTTGGTACCCTAGAGAGTCTGGTTTTGATCTAATTGGCTACTCAGATGCAGATTATGCAGGTTGCAAAATAGACAGGAAAAACACAACAGACACCTGTCAATTTCTAGGGAACAAGCTTGTATCATGGTTCAGCAAGAAGCAGAATTTTGTTTCCACATCAACAGCTGAAGCTGAGTACATTGCAGCTGGTAGTTACTGTGCACAAATACTATGGATGAGGAACCAGTTATTTAACTATGGTATGACTGTTGACAAAATTCCAATATTTTGTGTCAACACAAGTGCCATTGCCATTACTGAAAATCCAGTGCAGCACTCAAGAACCAAGCACATTGATATCAAGTACCACTTCATTAGGGAACATGTGATGAAAGGTACAGTGAAACTTCATTTTGTTCCAAGTGAACAACAAATTGCAGACATATTTACCAAGCCACTTGATGAATCAACATTCACAAGATTGGTAAGTGAGCTAGGTATGCTTAATTACTCTTAAAATTCATGTCCTTATTGTAATTTGAATTGAAGCCTGAAATGTATTAGCTGCTAGAACAAATTTGATTTTTAACACAGATTATTCCATCAACGGATATTCCCTATCCGTTGAAAGTCAAAATTGTTCTATCAACGGATGTTCATTATCCGTTGAAAGACATATACATTTCTGGATTTTTTTTTCCGTCAACGGATAAAACTGAAGTGCTCTTCAACGGATGACAGTTTACTTTATCCGTTGAAATATCACATCAGTCGATTCAGGTGTTTCACAGCCGTTGATTCTATTGTCTTAACCGTTGATACTCATACATACAGCTGTATGTATTTGTTTTAAAGGTAGTTTTTAGAATACTTACAGTTTATTCTTAAACGGCTGAAATTCACTTACATATATTTATTGTTTAATCTCTTATTTATGCTTTTTAATTTGAGAAAGTATATAAGCCCTTCTGATTTTTCATTTTTACTTTACGCTTTCTTGAAATTTCAAAGCTTTTACCATTTTCTCTCTGCAAAACCTTCAAGTTATTCTCTGCAAATTCTACTCACAACAATGGCACCAGTAGTAAAGATTATGTCTCAATCCGGATTCATCTATGAGAAGAACAATTTCATAGCTTTGGTAGAAAAGAATGAAGCCCATTCCGATTATCACAAAATGATGGACTTCATCAAAAACTGTAAACTTAGCTATGCAATGCTGGAAGCCCCAACGATTTACTGTGAAGTAGTTGAGGAGATTTGGACAACTGCTCAGTTCAACTCAATAGATATGACTATCTCCTTCACCCTCAAAGGTAAAAATCACTGTGTTAACTGTGATGATTTACTAGCATGTCTTAAATTACCTGAGAACAATGCCATGACACCATACACTGATAATGATGTATCCAGCATGTTAGATTCCATAGGTTATTCTCTTAACTCTGCTAGTTTAGGGAGTATTAAAAGAAAAGGCCTTAGGAAAGAATGGAGTTTTCTTGGGGATGCCTTTATCAAGGTTTTCTCTGGGAAAATTAGCAATTTTGATGCCATAACTTCATCTCTTGTTAATATGCTCTATATGCTTGTTTCTGATAGGTATTTTAATTTTAGCAACTATGTTATGCTAGAATTAGGTACTAGATTAGGTAACAAAGCTAATAGATCTAATAACATCTATTATGCTAGATTCTTTATGTTATTGGCTAACCATGTTGCTGAAGGTTTGGTCATAACCAATGAGAATAATAAACTCAAGTGCTGGGCACAAGAGAAAAGAGTTCTTGCAGATTTATTGAGAATGGATCTCAACAGCAGTGTGCCATTGGTATATTTACCAATCATGAATGCACCACAGGTAAGTGAGGTAATTGCTTCTACAACTCCTACTTCTTCCAACCCCTCTATTTCTTTATCTTCTAGTGTGGCCATGGAATCTGTGACAATGCCCCAACAGATTCCTACCAAGGTCACCAAAAATAAACTTTCAAAATCAAAGACAAAGAAAACTACCTCTGTTGTTTCTCAAAAGACAACAGTTGTAACATCTACCATTAACCCTGAGGGGAGTGAACAGGGTGTGAGTGGTGAGGGGAGGGGTGAACATCAAAGAAACCCCCAGGATAAGGAAGGAGAGATAAGTGCTTCCCAAGCTAGCCAAGCCACAGTTTCTCAAAAAGCTGTGGTGGTTGAAAGGGTTACTAGCATATCCCTAGCTGCATCCTCCCAAAAGGATGTAACTATTGAAAATAGTTCCCAACCAGGAACACAGAACAAACGAGGGAGGGACAATAAAGCCAAACACTCACCAACAAAAGCCTTTATTAGAAGAAAGAGAGCCAGAACCCAATCTTCTACACAGGGTGCACACACTGCACAGATACATCCATCTGTATCTATGCCTTCTCAAACTCAGTTTGATGTGGCTCCAACAAATGTGGAGTCACAGCCCCATTCTCTCACAATTAACACACATCAATCACCACACACTTCTTCACCATCTCTAGATGTGGATATGTTATTCCCATCAATTCCTGATTCTCCCTCTTTACAACTCAGGGAGGAGCCCCACTCAAATACAGGTGATCATCATCTTTTAGATGATTTGTTGGATCACCCGCAAATTCTTTCAGATGTAATTGAAGGATCTGTGTCACCAAAACTCATATCAATCTACACAGATTCAACAGTTATATCACTTTCAATTTCTACTTCTTTTCCTTCTTCAACGGATATCACTCATCCGTTGACAAGTGGTTGTTCTTCAACGGATAAGCTTAACAGCAGTTATCCGTTGATACCATCAGTTTCACCTTCAACGGACTATTTCGCATCCGTTGATAGTCTCTACACACACAACTGAAACAATTCCAAGTGTAGAAGACTTGATTACTGTACAATCACTTCTAGGACTGAGGGAAGGGAGTGACAATTTGAGTGAGAGGCTGGGTTGCTCCCAGGCAAAAGGAGAGATTGAGAGCTCAAATATGCATGCTATTTTTTCCAGCATGGCAAAAGTAAGTGAGAGGAGTACCACCTTAGTAGGTGAAGGTGAGGGAGTGAGTTGTGTGAGCCAGGGGGAGCCCCTGATGCAAGAACATAGAGAAAATGAGAGAAAGGCAGGTACAGCAGATATAAGGATGGAACCAGCCATTGCTAGTGAGTCAATGATTGTGAATGATGCTGAAAAGGAAAGACAATTTCAGCAACATTACAAAGCTGTAATTGATAACATTTCCTTGGATGCTGACACTTTTACTCATCCTGTTTCAGCCTATCAATTATTGGCTGCACAGGGCAATATGGAGGCAGAAAAGACACTACATCTAGTACATACAACAGCATCTCTTCAAAGGGACAAAGCTGCTATTAACAAGATGCCTTCAACAGCTGGTGAGTCATTTGAAGAATTTGGAGTAAATTCTGATGATGATGACTTTGTTTCTTCTGATGGAAGCATGAACTTAGGGGGAGATGAAGGCCCTAGTTCTATTCTAAATCTACTTGAATGGGCCTTAACAAAGGAGTCTACAACAGGGCAATTCAATGTCTCCTTAGTCAAACAAATCAGTACTATCAAATAGGCTATTCAGAAAACTTCTCATGCTGGTACAAAGGCTATCCTTACAGCTCACTTGGACTCACTGCATCTCATGAAGTTGCAGCAAGTAAGACAGAATCTGAGTGTGGATGAACTCAGAAAGGATATTGCTGACTTGAAATCCTACAATTCTGAAAAATTGGATTCAGTCATGCCCTATGGTACAATGCAGGACATTTTGTTGAGATTGAAAAAGGAATCACATACTGAAAAGAGGCTGGCCAAATTGGAAGACAGAGTTCAAGTTATTGAAGATTCTGTGGCCACCATTCTTCACAACCAACAATCTCAAACAAATCTACTTATGCAGCTGGCAAAAGCACAGGGCTTGACCCCTCTCCTTGATGATAACAAAAAGGGGGAGAGTAAAAGGGAAGGGGAAGGAGAGCCATCTACAAAAATCCAAATATCTAAAGTGCTAGTTCCTGCCATCACTACTTCTCCAATCATTCAAATCAAAGGAAAGCCTGATGGAATTGATTTAATCCAGCTAGCAGCAGCTGAAATTCAAGTGAAAGAGCAAAGGAGGAGAATTGATGAAAGGATGCAACAGTTGTTTGGCTCTACACAAGATAAATCAATATCTGTGAAACATAGCACAAAGGTTGAACCAATCAATATGGAGCACAAGCCAGAAAGGAGAAATAAGGTTGGAGAGACTTCTTTCAAGAATCTAAAACCTATGGTTCTCAAGCCCAACACTAGATCCAGCAAGGACTCCACAAAGAACCCTCTAGACTTTGCTCAGATGAAAGAAGTGGACTTTCCTCTTCCAAAGCCTGATGAAGACAAAGTTTTGGGTGCTAGCATCATAAAACACAAGGAGACCATGGATGAGGCAGTAAGGAGAAATATGGCTATTATCTTAAGAGAGGGAAAGAGCATATGTGTGATGCAAGGACATCCCAAATTCTCAATAGCCAAGAGGGAAGAAACCAAAAGGTTAAAGAAAGAAGCTGAAAAACTCAAGGCTGACAAAAGAGCACAAGCAAAGCTTGAACAAAAGCTAAAGTCAAGTCTAGTTGAAAATGAGAAAGGAATTGAAGTCAGGGGTGAAGACAAGATTGCAAACTTAGATGAGGTTTTTGGGAGTATATTTGGTGAAAGTATGGAGGAAAAAGAGGAATGGCAGAAGGGAAACAGAAGAAAGGCCAAGGCACATAGAAGGAGTGAAGACAACACTGAAGAAACTAAATCTCTACCTTGCATACCTGAACCCTTTGTTGCTGATCCTACTATAAACATCCATGGTGAACCAATCATCCCAAAAGAGGAACCTATTGATTGGGACACCATCAATTTGCCTACCTTTTTAACCACTCTTCCACTACCAAAGAAACAGAAAAGAAAATCCAAATCTACACCTCCCCTAAACTCTAAGAAATTCACTCAAAAACATAAACCTAACCCTAAGCCACCCATTTCTAAAGATGATTATGTTCACATCTGTGACATAAAAGAAATTTCAGACATTGAACTCTATCTGGATGAGCTGGAGGATGTAAGGGGAATTGCTGCCTACAGACAGCTACCAGAGAGATTGGTGTTCAGATACAAAGGAGCTGGGGAAAGAACATGGCCTCTCTACAGGATTCTGAATGAAGGCTACTCTACCTTGATCAGAGTCTTTTCAGCCATACAAAAGGATTCTGGCTTTACCAGAACTGCCAAGACTGAAATTCTCAACAAGATTGCCAATATAAGGAAAACTTGGAGGGAGCCCAATGCTTTGCCCAGAACCTTACTCATTCAAGAAAGGGGAACTACAATTCACAAATCACCTCATTGGTTGATGGAATTCATAGATGATAAAGGAGTCAGAAGATTTTTCAGACTTGAAGACCAACTCAAGATTGCCAGTAATGAAACTCTCAAAGAAATGCAATCTAAGTTGGATATCAGTGATGAAGATGAAGCTGAATTCTTCAGACAACTCCAACAACAAATTGAGGAAAATGACAAGGGGCTAGGAAAGAAAACCAGGGAACAAAGAAGAAAAAGATGATTTGCTCAGGCTAGAGGAGCACCCTTGGAAATACTGTAAATCTTCAATTACCTTCTAGTAATACACTTTTGCCGCACTTTTAAATTTCTACTTAGTTTCAGTTCATATATTTGTTAAGTGTTTTGTTATCATCAAGTTAACCTTGAATTTATGTCTACAATTCTTATAGACATAAATAGGGGGAGATTGTTAGGAATATATGTGCATTAGTTTGATGATATGTTTAACAAAACACTTAAGTAGAAAACTAGTGTTTGTAGCCTCAACGGATAAGACCATTTTGGCTATCCGTTGATGGTGTAGCTTTACTTAGAAATAAGTCTAGTGTTGTAGCACATTTCAGTCTCTGAATTTGAGATATAATTCTTAAATGTTGAGGGAAATTATAAGTCATGCCTTCCTATCTGCATATCCTCTAGTAGTCAACATGACTTATAATTTCCCTCAATATTTAAGAATTATATCTCAAATTCAGAGACTGAAATGTGCTGCAACACTAGACTTATTTCTAAGTAAAGCTACACCATCAACGGATAGCCAAAATGGTCTTATCCGTTGAGGCTACAAACACTAGTTTTCTACTTAAGTGTTTTGTTAAACATATCATCAAACTAATACACATATATTCCTAACAATCTCCCCCTATTTATGTCTATAAGAATTGTAGACATAAATTCAAGGTTAACTTGATGATAACAAAACACTTAACAAATATATGAACTGAAACTAAGTAGAAATTTAAAAGTGCTGCAAAAGTGTATTACTAGAAGGTAATTGAAGATTTACAGTATTTCCAAGGGTGCTCCTCTAGCCTGAGCAAATCATCTTTTTCTTCTTTGTTCCCTGGTTTTCTTTCCTAGCCCCTTGTCATTTTCCTCAATTTGTAGTTGGAGTTGTCTGAAGAATTCAGCTTTATCTTCATCACTGATATCCAACTTAGATTGCATTTCTTTGAGAGTTTCATTACTGGCAATCTTGAGTTGGTCTTCAAGTCTGAAAAATCTTCTGACTCCTTTATCATCTATGAATTCCATCAACCAATGAGGTGATTTGTGAATTGTAGTTCCCCTTTCTTGAATGAGTAAGGTTCTGGGCAAAGCATTGGGCTCCCTCCAAGTTTTCCTTATGTTGGCAATCTTGTTGAGAATTTCAGTCTTGGCAGTTCTGGTAAAGCCAGAATCCTTTTGTATGGCTGAAAAGACTCTGATCAAGGTAGAGTAGCCTTCATTCAGAATCCTGTAGAGAGGCCATGTTCTTTCCCCAGCTCCTTTGTATCTGAACACCAATCTCTCTGGTAGCTGTCTGTAGGCAGCAATTCCCCTTACATCCTCCAGCTCATCCAGATAGAGTTCAATGTCTGAAATTTCTTTTATGTCACAGATGTGAACATAATCATCTTTAGAAATGGGTGGCTTAGGGTTAGGTTTATGTTTTTGAGTGAATTTCTAAGAGTTTAGGGGAGGTGTAGATTTGGATTTCCTTTTCTGTTTCTTTGGTAGTGGAAGAGTGGTTAAAAAGGTAGGCAAATTGATGGTGTCCCAATCAATAGGTTCCTCTTTTGGGATGATTGGTTCACCATGGATGTTTATAGTAGGATCAGCAACAAAGGGTTCAGGTATGTAAGGTAGAGATTTAGTTTCTTCAGTGTTGTCTTCACTCCTTCTATGTGCCTTGGCCTTTCTTCTGTTTCCCTTCTGCCATTCCTCTTTTTCCTCCATACTTTCACCAAATATACTCCCAAAAACCTCATCTAAGTTTGCAATCTTGTCTTCACCCCTGACTTCAATTCCTTTCTCATTTTCAACTAGACTTGACTTTAGCTTTTGTTCAAGCTTTGCTTGTGCTCTTTTGTCAGCCTTGAGTTTTTCAGCTTCTTTCTTTAACCTTTTGGTTTCTTCCCTCTTGGCTATTGAGAATTTGGGATGTCCTTGCATCACACATATGCTCTTTCCCTCTCTTAAGATAATAGCCATGTTTCTCCTTACTGCCTCATCCATGGTCTCCTTGTGTTTTATGATGCTAGCACCCAAAACTTTGTCTTCATCAGGCTTTGGAAGAGGAAAGTCCACTTCTTTCATCTGAGCAAAGTCTAGAGGGTTCTTTGTGGAGTCCTTGCTGGATCTAGTGTTGGGCTTGAGAACCATAGGTTTTAGATTCTTGAAAGAAGTCTCTCCAACCTTATTTCTCCTTTCTGGCTTGTGCTCCATATTGATTGGTTCAACCTTTGTGCTATGTTTCACAGATATTGATTTATCTTGTGTAGAGCCAAACAACTGTTGCATCCTTTCATCAATTCTCCTCCTTTGCTCTTTCACTTGAATTTCAGCTGCTGCTAGCTGGATTAAATCAATTCCATCAGGCTTTCCTTTGATTTGAATGATTGGAGAAGTAGTGATGGCAGGAACTAGCACTTTAGATATTTGGATTTTTGTAGATGGCTCTCCTTCCCCTTCCCTTTTACTCTCCCCCTTTTTGTTATCATCAAGGAGAGGGGTCAAGCCCTGTGCTTTTGCCAGCTGCATAAGTAGATTTGTTTGAGATTGTTGGTTGTGAAGAATGGTGGCCACAGAATCTTCAATAACTTGAACTCTGTCTTCCAATTTGGTCAGCCTCTTTTCAGTATGTGATTCCTTTTTCAATCTCAACAAAATGTCCTGCATTGTACCATAGGGCATGACTGAATCCAATTTTTCAGAATTGTAGGATTTCAAGTCAGCAATATCCTTTCTGAGTTCATCCACACTCAGATTCTGTCTTACTTGCTACAACTTCATGAGATGCAGTGAGTCCAAGTGAGCTGTAAGGATAGCCTTTGTACCAGCATGAGAAGTTTTCTGAATAGCCTGTTTGATAGTACTGATTTGTTTGACTAAGGAGACATTGAATTGCCCTGTTGTAGACTCCTTTGTTAAGGCCCATTCAGGTAGATTTGGAATAGAACTAGGGCCTTCATCTCCCCCTAAGTTCATGCTTCCATCAGAAGAAACAAAGTCATCATCATCAGAATTTACTCCAAATTCTTCAAATGACTCACCAGCTGTTAAAGGCATCTTGTTAATAGCAGCTTTGTCCCTTTGAAGAGATGCTGTTGTATGTACTAGATGTAGTGTCTTTTCTGCCTCCACATTGCCCTGTGCAGCCAATAATTGATAGGTTGAAACAGGATGAGTAAAAGTGTCAGCATCCAAGGAAATGTTATCAATTACAGCTTTGTAATGTTGCTGAAATTGTCTTTCCTTTTCAGCATCATTCACAATCATTGACTCACTAGCAATGGCTGGTTCCATCCTTATATCTGCTGTACCTGCCTTTCTCTCATTTTCTCTATGTTCTTGCATCAGGGGCTCCCCCTGGCTCACACAACTCACTCCCTCACCTTCACCTACTAAGGTGGTACTCCTCTCACTTACTTTTGCCATGCTGGAAAAAATAGCATGCATATTTGAGCTCTCAATCTCTCCTTTTGCCTGGGAGCAACCCAGCCTCTCACTCAAATTGTCACTCCCTTCCCTCAGTTCTAGAAGTGATTGTACAGTAATCAAGTCTTCTACACTTGGAATTGTTTTAGTTGTGTGTGTAGAGACTATCAACGGATGCGAAATAGCCGTTGAAGGTGAAACTGATGGTATCAACGGATAACTGCTGTTAAGCTTATCCGTTGAAGAACAACCACTTGTCAACGGATGAGTGATATCCGTTGAAGAAGGAAAAGAAGTAGAAATTGAAATTGAAAGTGATATAACTGTTGAATCTGTGTAGATTGATATGAGTTTTGGTGACACAGATCCTTCAATTACATCTGAAAGAATTTGCGGGTGATCCAACAAATCATCTAAAAGATGATGATCACCTGTATTTGAGTGGGGCTCCTCCCTGAGTTGTAAAGAGGGAGAATCAGGAATTGATGGGAATAACATATCCACATCTAGAGATGGTGAAGAAGTGTGTGGTGATTGATGTGTGTTAATTGTGAGAGAATGGGGCTGTGACTCCATATTTGTTGGAGCCACATCAAACTGAGTTTGAGAAGGCATAGATACAGATGGATGTATCTGTGCAGTGTGTGCACCCTGTGTAGAAGATTGGGTTCTGGCTCTCTTTCTTCTAATAAAGGCTTTTGTTGGTGAGTGTTTGGCTTTATTGTCCCTCCCTCGTTTGTTCTGTGTTCCTGGTTGGGAACTATTTTCAATAGTTACATCCTTTTGGGAGGATGCAGCTAGGGATATGCTAGTAACCCTTTCAACCACCACAGCTTTTTGAGAAACTGTGGCTTGGCTAGCTTGGGAAGCACTTATCTCTCCTTCCTTATCCTGGGGGTTTCTTTGATGTTCACCCCTCCCCTCACCACTCACACCCTGTTCACTCCCCTCAGGGTTAATGGTAGATGTTACAACTGTTGTCTTTTGAGAAACAACAGAGGTAGTTTTCTTTGTCTTTGATTTTGAAAGTTTATTTTTGGTTACCTTGGTAGGAATCTGTTGGGGCATTGTCACAGATTCCATGACCACACTAGAAGATAAAGAAATAGAGGGGTTGGAAGAAGTAGGAGTTGTAGAAGCAATTACCTCACTTACCTGTGGTGCATTCATGATTGGTAAATATACCAATGGCACACTGCTGTTGAGATCCATTCTCAATAAATCTGCAAGAACTCTTTTCTCTTGTGCCCAGCACTTGAGTTTATTATTCTCATTGGTTATGACCAAACCTTCAGCAACATGGTTAGCCAATAACATAAAGAATCTAGCATAATAGATGTTATTAGATCTATTAGCTTTGTTACCTAATCTAGTACCTAATTCTAGCATAACATAGTTGCTAAAATTAAAATACCTATCAGAAACAAGCATATAGAGCATATTAACAAGAGATGAAGTTATGGCATCAAAATTGCTAATTTTCCCAGAGAAAACCTTGATAAAGGCATCCCCAAGAAAACTCCATTCTTTCCTAAGGCCTTTTCTTTTAATACTCTCTAAACTAGCAGAGTTAAGAGAATAACCTATGGAATCTAACATGCTGGATACATCATTATCAGTGTGTGGTGTCATGGCATTGTTCTCAGGTAATTTAAGACATGCTAGTAAATCATCACAGTTAACACAGTGATTTTTACCTTTGAGGGTGAAGGAGATAGTCATATCTATTGAGTTGAACTGAGCAGTTGTCCAAATCTCCTCAACTACTTCACAATAAATCGTTGGGGCTTCCAGCATTGCATAGCTAAGTTTACAGTTTTTGATGAAGTCCATCATTTTGTGATAATCGGAATGGGCTTCATTCTTTTCTACCAAAGCTATGAAATTAGTTCTTCTCATAGATGAATCCGGATTGAGACATAATCTTTACTACTGGTGCCATTGTTGTGAGTAGAATTTGCAGAGAATAACTTGAAGGTTTTGCAGAGAGAAAATGGTAAAAGCTTTGAAATTTCAAGAAAGCGTAAAGTAAAAATGAAAAATCAGAAGGGCTTATATACTTTCTCAAATTAAAAAGCATAAATAAGAGATTAAACAATAAATATATGTAAGTGAATTTCAGCCGTTTAAGAATAAACTGTAAGTATTCTAAAAACTACCTTTAAAACAAATACATACAGCTATATGTATGAGTATCAACGGTTAAGACAATAGAATCAACGGCTGTGAAACACCTGAATCGACTGATGTGATATTTCAACGGATAAAGTAAACTGTCATCCGTTGAAGAGCACTTCAGTTTTATCCGTTGACGGAAAAAAAAATTCCAGAAATGTATATGTCTTTCAATGGATAATGAACATCCGTTGACAGAATAATTTTGACTTTCAACGGATAGAGAATATCCGTTGATGGAATAATCTGTGTTAAAAATCAAATTTGTTCTAGCAGCTAATACATTTCAGGCTTCAATTCAAATTGCAATAAGGACATGAATTTTAAGAGTAATTAAGCATACCTAGCTCACTTACCAATCTTGTGAATGTTGATTCATCAAGTGGCTTGGTAAATATGTCTGCAATTTGTTGTTCACTTGGAACAAAATGAAGTTCCATTGTACCTTTCATCACATTTCCCTAATGAAGTGGTACTTGATATCAATGTGCTTGGTTCTTGAGTGCTGCACTGGATTTTCAGTAATGGCAATGGCACTTGTGTTGTCACAAAATATTGGAATTTTGTCAACAGTCATACCATAGTCAAATAACTGGTTCCTCATCCATAGTATTTATGCACAGCAACTACCAGCTGCAATGTACTCAGCTGAAGCTATTGATGTGGAAACAGAATTCTGCTTCTTTCTGAACCATGATACAAGCTTGTTCCCTAGAAATTGACAGGTGCCTGTTGTGCTTTTCCTGTCTATTTTGCAACCTGCATAATCTGCATCTGAGTAGCCAATTAGATCAAAACCAGACTCTCTAGGGTACCAAATTCCTAGATTTGGAGTCCCCTTGAGATATCTGAAAATTCTTTTAATGGCCACTAAGTGAGATTCTTTAGGGTCAGCTTGAAATCTAGCACAGAGACATGTAGAAAACATTATATCAGGTCTACTAGCAGTTAAATATAAAAGTGAGCCAACCATGCCTCTATAACTTGTAATATCCACAGACTTTTCAGCCTTGTTTAATTCAAGCTTAGTGGCAGTGGCCATGGGAGTTTTTGCAGGTGAACAATCCATTAAGTCAAACTTCTTTAAAAGATCATAAATATATTTAGTTTGACTAATGAAAATTCCACCACTAACTTGTTTAACTTGTAACCCAAGAAAGTAAGTTAGCTCTCCCATCATGCTCATTTCATATTTACTTTGCATTAATTTAGCAAACTTTTTACAAAGCTTATCATCTGCAGATCCAAATATAATATCATCTACATAAATTTGTACAAGTATCTTAGAGACATTAACATTTCTAAAGAAGAGAGTTTTGTCAACATTACCTCTTGTGAAATGATTATCTAGAAGGAACTTTGACAAAGTCTCATACCAGGCTCTAGGTGCTTGCTTTAGTCCATAGAGTGCTTTCAACAGATAATACACATGGTCTGGAAAATTTTGATATTCAAAACCTGGAGGTTGGCTTACATAAACTTCTTCCTCCAATTCCCCATTTAGAAATGCACTCTTAACATCCATCTGATAGACTTTGAAATTGGCATTAGCTGCATAGGCTAGAAAGATTCGGATGGCTTCAAGTCTTGCAACTGGAGCAAATGTTTCATCAAAATCTATTCCCTCTTGTTGAGAATAGCCTTTAGCAACCAATCTGGCTTTATTCCTTATGACAATGCCATTTTCATCCATCTTGTTTCTGAATACCCATTTTGTGTCAATGGAACTCTTGTTCTTTGGCTTGGGTACCAGCTTCCAAACTTTGTTACTCTCAAATTGGTTCAGCTCTTCCTGCATAGCTAATATCCAATCTGGATCCATTAAGGCTTCTTCCACTTTCTTAGGTTCCTCCTGAGATAGAAAACTACTATACAGACATTCATTTTGAGTAGCTTTTCTTGTTTGCACTTTAGATGATGCATCACCAATGATCAGTTCAAAGGGATGATTCTTGGTCCATTTCCTTTGAGGTGGAAGATGTGCTCTAGATGAGGTGGCCTCAGTATTGTCGTGATGTGAGACAGAGTGTTGATCAGTTGAAACTCCCCCTGAGTTATTGGTCCTTTGCAGGGAACTTGGAGTTCTATCAACTGATGATGTAAATCGATTATCCGTTAATGAACTATGATTAACGGATGCTTCATTATGTACTTCAACGGATGATGCATTATGTCTTTCAACGGATACTGCATTGCCTCTTTCAACGGATGCAGAATTCTGACTTTCAACGGATGCAGTATTTTGTGCATTATCCAAGGGCATATCTTGAATCCCTTTTGAAGTGTCATTTCCATCAATCTCCTCTTCACTATCATCATAATATATCTCAATGTTGTCAAATTTGAGTCTTTCATGGTGTCCCTCATCTGTTAGTCCATCAATCTTTTTATCATCAAACACAACATGCACAGATTCCATAACAATGTTGGTTCTTAGATTGTAGACCCTATAAGATTTTCCAGCTGAGTAACCAATAAATATCCCTTCATCGGCCTTTGCATCAAACTTCCCTTTATGGTCAGATTGATTTCTCAGTATAAAGCATTTACATCCAAAGACATGAAGAAAGTTTAGAGTTGGTTTTCTTCTCTTGAACAACTAATAAGGAGTCATGCCTTTAGCTTGATTGATCAAAGAAATATTCTGAGTGTAGCAGGCACAATTAACAGCTTCAGCCCAGAAATATGTTGGTAACTTTGATTCTTCAAGCATTGTTCTGGCAGCCTCAATTAAAGATCTGTTCTTTCTTTCAACTACCCCATTTTGCTGAGGTGTTCTTGGAGCTGAGAACTCATGCATGATTCCATTTTCTTCACAGAACAGCCTCATTGTCAAATTCTTGAACTCAGTTCCATTGTCACTCCTGATATTCCTAACCTTCAAGTCAGGATGATTATTGACTTGCCTGATGTGATTGATAATGATTTCACTTGCTTCATCCTTTGATCCAAGAAAATAGACCCATGAAAACTTTGAGAAATCATCTACAATCACCAAGCAATATCTTTTTCTTGCAATTGACAATACATTGACTGGTCCAAACAAATCCATATATATCAGCTGTAATGGTTCATCAATTGTTGTTTCAAGCTTCTTTTTGAATGATGTTTTCCTTTGTTTGCCTTTCTGATAAGCATCACACAAACCATCCATTGAGAATTCAACAAGAGAAATTCCTCTAACTAAGTCCTTTTTGACTAGATCATTCATTATCTTGAAATTCAAATGGGATAGCTTCTTGTGCCATAGCCAACTTTCAACTGAACTTGCTTTGCTGAAGAGACAAGTAATAGATTCTGCATCTGTAGAGTTGAAGTCAGCTAAGTACACATTTCCTTTTCTAACTCCAGTTAGAACCACTTTGTTGTCTTTCTTACTGGTGACAACACAGGCTTCTGAATTGAAGGAAATTGTATTCCCTCTATCACATAGTTGACTGATGCTCAGTAAGTTGTGCTTGAGACCATCAACTAATGCAACTTCATCAATTATGATATTCCTTGTTGAAATCAAGCCATATCCCATAGTAAACCCTTTGCTGTCATCTCCAAAGCTTATGCTAGGGCCAGCTCTCTCCTTAAACTTTGTGAGCAGGGAGAAATCTCCTGTCATGTGTCTTGAACAGCCACTGTCCAAGTACCATAGATTTCTTCTTTTTCCCTGCACACCATAAAATCAATCAAGTTGATTTTGGTACCCAAGTTTCCTTGGGTCCATTCTTGTTAGCCTTTCTCCTAGACTTCATTCCTTCTGCATCTTTAGACTTAGGTAACTTTGAGTCAACCTTGATCTTATATGTAGTTGGTTGAGGTGTAGGGTTAGTCACAGAATCATTTAGCACATTTGGAATTTGATAAGGCATGGATTTTGCAAGCATGTTATTCCATATTGGCATATTGTATGGCATTTGAGGCATACTAAATGCAGCAAGATAAGGATTGTTAAAATATGGCATGTTAGCAAAATGTGCATAAGGATTCTGATGAGACATAACAGGCATAGCATGCAGAGGTGATGCAGACATATTAGGCATGGAAGAGGGCACAGGTATGGGAGTTTTCTTAATAGATTTGCAATTAGAAGATAGATGATTAACACTACTACAATGCACACAGCTTTTTCTAGGAGCATACTTATCAGGTGTGTAATTGTTATGTTTGTTAACCCCTACCTTCCCATTTCTATTAGATTTCCTTTTAGTTTCCTTTTTATCCTCAACCACTTTGAGCCTATTCTTTAACTGTTCTAAGGTCATGTGTCCTATATTCACCTTACTGAAATCTTTGGATGTGCTTGCTTCTTCTTTGACAAAGTTCTTGGAAGTTGAACCAAACTTTTAGTTGAGTTTCCTTAGATTTTCACTTTTAGAAACATCTGCCTGTTTTAATTGAGGAACCTTCAACGGATGCTCCTTTTCTTCCTTCAACGGATAACTTTCATCATCCGTTGATTCCACATCCGTTGACAGCCCATCAATTAATTCCAGTTTCTTTTTGTTTTTATTCCAGGCAGTCTCACAGAATGATTCAATTCCTTGGACCTTGGCAATTTGAGCACTAACATCCCTAGATGTCTTCCAGGCTTTAATCACCTCTTGCTCTCTCTCTAATTGATTAGAAAGTATTTCTACTTTCTTAACAGATTCAGCTAGTTCATTTTCAACAGATATACAATGTAGCTTAGTTTTCTCTAGGTCAATCAACTTATCTTCTAACACAGCATTTCTATCACTTAAAAACAAATTGTTCTCTTTAATCCTACTATTTTCTTTAGCAAGAGATTTAAGAGACACACGCAAATGATACAGTTCAGTAGACATGTCATTAAAAGCATCATTGCACTCTTCTTTAGTAAGCTGTGTTAAATCAGTAGTGATTACCTGGTTGCTTGATGAACTAACTTCATTTTCCTCAGAATCAGCCATGAGAGCCAAGTTGACATATTCCACATCTTCATCCTCTTCTTCTCCATCAGCTGCCCAGTCTTTTTCTTGAGTAATGAAATCCCTCTCCTTTTGCTTGAGCAGATCACAATATTTCTTTTTGTAATCTACTTGGTCAAATTTCTTCTTTTCAGAAGTTGGCTTTCTGCACTCACTTGCAAAGTGTCCACTTGTACCACAATTGTAACACTTGAACTTGGATTTGTCCACCATGTTCTTATGAGGTTTAGTGGCTCTAGTGTTTTTCCTAAATTTCATCTTTGCAAATCTTCTGGACAGAAATGCAAGATGCTCATCAATACCATCAGAGTCATCTTGGCTGGAGTTGTCTTCATTCTCAACAACTTGCTCCTTACCCTTGCTTGATTCTGATTTGCTTGTGCCATCTTTGGAGTTTGATGTAGATCTCACAGTTTCTTGTCTGCATTCTTTCTCATTTTCAGCTACCAAGGCAACTGAACCTCCTTTCTTTCTTCCCTTCTCCAATACCTCATCCTGTTCCAGCTCTAGTTCATAAGTCTTCAAGATTCCATATAATCTTTCAAGAGTGAAGTCCTTATAATCTTGAGAGTTTCTCAAGGAGACAGTCATGGGTTTCCATTCCTTTGGCAAGGATCTTAAAAATTTAAGATTTGAATCCTTCACCTGGTACACTCTACCATACAGCTTCAGTCCATTCAACAGGTTTTGGAATCTATTGAATGTGTCATTTAAAGATTCATTTTCTTCAAAATAAAAATACTCATACTGTTGAATGAGAAGCTGCATTTTGTTTTCTTTTACTTGTTCTGTACCTTCACACAGTAGCTTAACTGTGTCCCAAACCTCTTTGGCAGTTGTGCAATTTATCACATTATCAAACATATCCTTGTCAAGACCATTAAACAAAATGTTCATAGCCTTCTTATCCTTGTGGACTTAATCTGTGTCTTCCATTGTCCATTCTGCTCTAGGTTTTGGAATGGATTGACCAACAGCAATTGTGGCCGTAGCAACTGTGGCTACTTTGTGGGGAATGTGAGGACCATTCTCAATGCAGTTTACATAACCTTCATCTTGGGAGAGTAGATGAAGGTGCATTTTTACCTTCCAATGGTGATAACTGTCTTTGTCAAGAATTGGGATTTTTACTCCAATATCCTTCTTACTCATCTTTGTTAGTTTCCAAGATCTTTAAACTCTTTATGTGTCAAGAGCTAGCTCTGATACCAATTGTTATTCCTAATGAACTAACAATGAGATTTACAGAAGGGGGGTTGAATGTAAATCTCAAAACTTTTTCAAGTTTTGAGCAGTTTCAAAGGCTATGTGTTTAAGATAAACAAGTGTATGAATTGCTTTAAGCTAATACAGACATATATATATTCAAACACTAATGTAAAGAACACAACAGACCTTAAAAACTTTTCTGGTGGATTGTTGTTCCACCAGAGATGGTATTTCAGAAAATCTGTGATTCAAGAAGTTGATCACAGCTGCATCCTAGTACAAACTAGATAATTTTTCTCTCAAGATTTTCTAAACAGTTCTGGAAAAATTCATATCTAATTACTAGCTGCTACTTGATTTATATATTACCAAGTTTACAAGTGAAGACAAAGATAAAAAGTATAATTATAAAATAAGTTCTCCACTTGTTTCTTCTCCATTTTACTCCAGTGTATTGTTGACTATTGCCTCTTTATACTAGAGTAGAACGGCTGATTTTTCTGATGTTCCTGAAATAGGCTACCACATCTCAGTTGTCTCTGTCAACCCATGTGCCTCTGTTTGTAGGTACAACTACCACTTGTCAACTGCTATCTAACAGAACATCCGTTGAAGCCTTCATCTGTTGATGGTTTCATCCGTTGATGTGTTAGCAGTTGAAGCTCTATCCGTTGATGCACTCATCCGTTGAAGGATGTTATCCGTTGAAGCTTTAGAGACATCCGTTGAAGCTTTGTTTCTCATCCGTTGAAGGTCTTTAAGTTATCCGTTGACACCATTTTTATTTATATAAAATTACAAGGCATGAAATATTTACAATTGGCCTTCCTATCTGCATATCCTCTAGTAGTCAACATGACTTATACTTTCCCTCAACATTTAAGAATTATATCTCAAATTCAGAGACTGAAATGTGCTACAACACTAGACTTATTTCTATGTAAAGCTACACCATCAACGGATAGCCAAAATGGTCTTATCCGTTGAGGCTACAAACACTAGTTTTCTACTTAAGTGTTTTGTTAAACATATCATCAAACTAATACACATATATTCCTAACAGTATAAATGAAAATGGTGTCAACGGATAACTTAAAGACCTTCAACGGATGAGAAACAAAGCTTCAACGGATGTCTCTAAAGCTTCAACGGATAACATCCTTCAACGGATGAGTGCATCAACGGATAGAGCTTCAACTGCTAACACATCAACGGATGAAGCCATCAACGGATGAAGGCTTCAACGGATGTTCTGTTAGATAGCAATTGACAAGTGGTAGTTGTACCTACAAACAGAGGCACATGGGTTGACAGAGACAACTGAGATGTGGTAGCCTATTTCAGGAACATCAGAAAAAGCAGCCGTTCTACTCTAGTATAAAGAGGCAATAGTCAACAATACACTGGAGTAAAATGGAGAAGAAACAAGTGGAGAACTTATTTTATAATTGTATTTTTTATCATTGTCTTCACTTGTAAACTTGGTAATATATAAACCAAGTAGCAGCTAGTAATTAGATATGAATTTTTCCAGAACTGTTTAGAAAAATCTTGAGAGAAAAATTATCTAGTTTGTACTAGGATGCAGCTGTGATCAACTTCTTGAATCACAGATTTTCTGAAATACCATCTCTGGTGGAACAACAATCCACCAGAAAAGTTTTTAAGGTCTGTTGTGTTCTTTACATTAGTGTTTGAATATATATCTGTCTGTATTAGCTTAAAGCAATTCATACACTTGTTTATCTTAAACACATAGCCTTTGAAACTACTCAAAACTTGAAAAAGTTTTGAGATTTACATTCAACCCCCCATCTGTAAATCTCATTGTTAGTTCATTAGGAATAACAATAAATATATCAGGATTTATCAGTGCATTTAAATTACAAACATCTCAGAGACAAAAACTTGCAAAAAGTAAAAATTCCATTAATATATTTAGAGAATATATTCATGAAATTTAAATTACATCAGAGCATTACAAGATTGTCCTAAGCTTCTAAACCTAACATCAACAGCCTTAGTCCTAGCTCAAGAAGCAGGGCAAGACTGATGATGAAGAAAAACAGGAAGAAGAAAATAAATTATTTCTACTTCCTACTCTCTATAAAAAGAATAGCGAGTCTGATGATTCGCTCTTGCTGGTGGAGAGCTTCCAGCCTTTCTTCCTCCAATCGCTCCAGATGGCGATGGTAGTCCATGTAAAAGAACAGGAGGTGGGTGAGAACCTCCTGGGGAACCGAGTCCTAAATCTCATCAGGAATGGCAGTGACGTGCCATTCCTGCTGCCATCCCTCACGGCTTAACTCCATGTTGAAGGTCTCATAGTTTAAAAACATATTGTAGTTAACCATAATGTTGTGTATATGAGGGAAAAGAGAGTAAGTGTTTGAGGAAAGAATTGATGTATAGGCGAATGTGAAGTGTTGGTTTATATAGGCAAGAGAATTTCAGGAGACACAAGGAAATTTAATGCTGACAGGTAGAAATAATTCTACCTCGTCTCCCTAGACTGGGAAGACGAAAAACAGTCATTGGAAGTGTAAGACAGGGTTTAATGCGCACAAGAAACAAGTAAAAATTACCGTGCATGTACACGTTGTACTAACCCTAATTAGATTGACTGTTAATATTCTACCCAAACATATTCTGATTTAAAATGAGACTGTTTTTAGATTTTATCCACAAATAAGTCAAGTAAAGGATCAGAATTTAATATCAGAACTTAGACTTATATCAGAACTTAACAGTTATCAGAACATGATTTCTTAACTCGAAAAATGAATGCCTATCTTTGTAATTCTTCATACAAATTCTGATATAGATTCTTCAGAACTTAATCATCAGAATGTTCAACATAACTTGTCCTCAGAATTTATGCAATGTGACACATAAACTGTTCATCTAAAATAACATAGATCACCACAGTAATTTTCATCATTTATATGGAGTGTTTAGTGTGTGCATTAAGCTAAATATCAGATAAAGAGTAAAGTCTGATTCATTTCAGTATATCTTAAAAATAAGGCATAACTAAAACTTTACTAAAAATCTGTCATTATTCTGAAGCCTACTATTGAATGAGTTCATGCTTGAGTCCACCTCAACTGTTTTGTGCTAATTTTGTACATCTTTTTAAATTCCATTTTACAGTGGCTTCTCAGTGTAAGTGAGTCACGACTGCTTATCAGAATTTATGCTATTATCAGAGTATTTATCCAGTAATCATAGAGTGTGAAAAGTCACCAAGAAAATATTTTGCTTTTCTGATGCATATTACTTAATACCAGCAATGCACTTGGGTCGTCCCTTCCACATTTTTACTCTAGACCTCAAAGGAGTACCTGATTTTATTTCTTTTTCCTTTTTCTTTTGATAAGTGAGGTTTATCAGCACTTAGTACATTCAGCAGATTTACTAACACCAGAACTTAACAGATGAGAAGCATTATTCTAGTTTTTGACTTAGTAATAAGATAGACAGAGTAAACTTAACTAAGTTCGATATCAGAATTTGCTTGTGTCAATGGATTTCCACATAAATAATTACTTCTAACATGGGATCTCTAGTATATTGAAGACTACTAGGTCAGCATCTAGCACAGGTATCCTCATAGGATAGAATAGTTACATAAACAGACATATCACTATCAGAGTTTAGATAGTCGCATCAGACACCAATCAGTACTTAAGCAATTTTCAATTAAGCACTTAATATACAAAAAGAGTAATTTCTGTAAATACTGATCATAAAGTCTGATGCATCAGAACAAAACTAAGCAGATTTAGAGAAAGAACCTGAAATCATTCCAAGTTTATTTACCAATCTTGTAAAAGTAGCTTCACACAGTGGTTTTGTGAAGATATCTGCTAGTTGTTGATCTGTTGGAACAAAGTGCAATTCCACTGTACCTTCATCCACATGTTCCCTTATGAAGTGGTACCTGATGCTGATGTGCTTTGTCATTGAGGGTTGAACTGGATTACCTGTCATAGCAATAACACTTTGATTATCACAGTAAATAGGCATTTTAAAATATAATAACCCATAATCCAGTAACTGATTCTTCATCCAAAGAATCTGTGCACAACAGCTTCCTGCAGCAATGTACTCTGCTTCTGCAGTTGATGTGGAAATTGACTTTTGTTTCTTGCTAAACCAAGAAACCAATCTGCCTCCAAGAAATTGGCAGCTTCCACTTGTGCTTTTCCTGTCAATTTTGCAACCTGCAAAATCTGCATCTGAGTAACCTATTAGATTAAAATCTGATTCTCTGGGATACCACAATCCCAGATCAGCTGTTCCTTTAAGATACTTGAAGATTCTTTTCACAGCTGTTAAGTGAGGTTATCTTGGATCTGCTTGAAATCTTGCACAAAGACAAGTAGCATACATGATATCAGGTCTACTAGCAGTTATATAGAGTAGAGAGCCAATCATACCTCTGTAATCAGTAATATCTACTGATTTACCAGTATCCTTATCCAGTTTTGTTGCAGTGGCCATGGGAGTGGATGCACTTGAACAATCTTGCATTCCAAATTTCTTCAGCAAATTTCTGGTGTACTTAGTTTGACAAATAAAAGTGCCTTCTTCATTCTGCTTGACTTGAAGGCCCAGAAAATAGCTAAGTTCCCCTATCATACTCATTTGATACCTTGACTGCATCAGTTTGGCAAACTTCTTGCATAGTCTGTCATTTGTAGAACCAAAGATGATATCATCAACATAAATCTGGACCAGAAGTAAGTCATTTCCATGGTTGAGGTAGAACAGTGTTTTGTCTATAGTTCCTCTGTTAAATCCACTTTCCAGAAGAAACTGAGCTAAAGACTCATACCATGCTCTTGGAGCTTGCTTAAGTCCATAAAGTGTATTATCAAGCCTGTAGACATAATCTGGATATTTGGAATCTACAAAGCCTGGAGGTTGTTCAACATATACTTCTTCCTCCAATTCTCCATTGAGAAAAGCACTTTTCACATCCATTTGAAAGACAGTAAACTTTTTGTGAGCAGCATAAGCCAAAAATATCCTTATGGCTTCCAATCTAGCAACTGGTACACATGTTTCATCATAATCGATTCCCTCTTGTTGAGAATATCCTTTTGCAACCAGCCTTGCCTTATTCCTTGTAATTATATCATCACTATTAGTTTTGTTTCTGAATACCCATTTTGTACCAACAACAGATCTGTTCTTTGGTCTTGGCACTAGGGTCCAGACTTTGTTTCTTTCAAATTCATTTAACTCTTCCTGCATTGCTTGCACCCAATCAGCATCTTGAAGAGCTTCTTCCACTTTCTTTGGTTCAGTCTGAGAAAGAAAAGAATTGTAAAGACATTCACTTGAAGTAGTTGTTCTAGTTCTGACACCTGCATCAGGATTTCCAATTATCAAATCAGGTGTATGTGATTTAGTCCACTTCCTTGCAGATGGAATGTTTTCTCTTGAACTGGATGCTCCCCCATGATCCATGCTGTCTTCATTAACATTTTTTGATGCTCCCCTTGAAACTATGCTCTCTGAGTTGGATTCTTCAGAATTTAGATTTTCAGAACTATCAGTACTTGGCTTATCAGAACTTGACGAATCAGAACTTGAAGAGCCAGATGTATGTTCTGATGCTTCTTGAGATGTAGTTATATCTTGAGTATGCTCCCCCTGCATAGGTGCATCTTCCTTTGGCGTAGTCATCACAGTTTCAATAACATCAGAGTTTGATCCATCAGAGTTTGCAGTATCAAGATTTAGATTGTCAGGATTTTCAGTATCAGAATTTGAGTCTTCATTTTCAAATCTCAGCTGATCATGATCAATAAAATCTTCAAGTCCAGTAATCTTCTTATCATCAAAAGAGACATTGATAGATTCCATGACCACTCTTGTTCTCAAGTTATAGACTCTGAAGGCTTTTGTGGAAAGTGGATATCCAACAAAGATCCCTTCATCAGCTTTTAGATCAAACTTGGATAGCTGTTCAGGATGAGTCTTAAGAACAAAACACTTGCATCCAAATACATGAAAATACTTCAGATTTGGCTTCTTTTTCTTCACCATCTCATATGGTGTCTTTCCTTGCTTGTTGATGAGTGTTGCATTCTGAGTAAAACAAGCAGTCTGCACAGCTTCAGCCCATAAATAAGTTGGAAGCTTTGCTCATCAAGCATTGTACGTGCAGCTTCAATGAGAGTTCTATTCTTCCTTTCAACAACTCCATTTTGCTGTGGAGTTCCAGGAGCAGAAAATTCCTGCTTGATTCCATGGTTTTTGCAGAACTCTTCCATTATTAAATTCTTGAACTCAGTACCATTATCACTTCTTATTATCTTCACTGAGTCCTTGACCAATTTATCCAGTTGCTTGACATGATTAATCAAGATAGATGCAGTTTCACTTTTTGTGTGCAAGAAATACACCCATGTGTATCTGGTGAACTCATCTACTATGACCATAACATATTTCTTCTTTGCAATAGACATGACATTTACTGGACCAAATAGATCAACATGTAGTAGGTGATAAGACTCAAGAATTGATGATTCAGTCTTGCTCTTGAATGAAGATTTTCTTTGTTTGGCCTTCTGACAAGAATTACAAAGGCCATCAGGAGCAAATACTGACTTTGGCAGTCCTCTCACAAGATCTTTCTTGACCAACTCATTTATATTGTTGAAATTTAAATGAGAGAGTTTCTTGTGCCAATTCCATCTTTCTTCAATTGATGCTCTACTCATCAGACAGATTGCAGAACCATCAGTATTTGTTGAAAGCTTGACTTCATAAATGCTACCACGCCTGTATCCTTTCAGAACAACTTTGCCTGTAGATTTACTTACAACTTCACAGTGTTCTTCAAAGAAATCCACATGATAACCTCTGTCACAGATTAGACTGACACTCAGCAGATTGTGTTTAAGTCCTGAGACCAGAGCTACTTCCTTAATGATGACATTCCCAAGATTGATATTGCCATATCCCAATGTTTTTCCAATGTTGCCATCTCCATAAGAAACACTTGGGCCAGCCTTCTCCACAAAGTCTGATAGCAGGGCTTTATTACCAGTCATATGTCCTGAACATCCACTGTCCAGAACTAGGATGTTTTTCCTGTTGCCCTGCAATCACAAAGACCACTAATGATTAGTTTTAAGGACCCAGATATGCTTGGATCCTTTGGCCTTATTAATTCTGTTAACATTTGCAGCGGATTTAGCATCAGAGTTTATGTTAACATTTTTCTTATCAGAATTTACACTATCAGACTTTGAGTCAGAACTTACACTAGAAGGAACAATGATAACTTTCTTTAAAGAATGTTTTATTTGATAATAATCATAGTACATACTATGATATTCCTTACAAGTATAAATGGAATGCCATAAACTACCACAATGAAAATAAGGATTTTGTGGCTTATATCTAACAGACTGACTCTTAACTCCTGACTTTGCAGGTAAGGAGTTTATGTTCTTATTTTTCCTGTAAAAAGAAGCCAGATGGTTGGAACTTCCACAGTTATGACACGTTTTCCTAGGAGCTTCAGGAACAGGCTTATAATTATTGCTTTTATTCACACCTTCCTTTTCATTCCTATTTTTCCTAGGTGATTTTGCCTTGTTTGCATTCTTAACATCTTTCAACTTATGCTTAAGCTACTTCTTAGTCATTAAGCCTACGTTTACTTCAATTATCTTTTCCTGTTTTAGTTTGTCAGAAGTTAATTCATTTTTAACTTCTGATTTCTCATTATTAGACTTTACAGCTACAAACTTAACAGGTTTTAACTTTGGCTTTTGTTTAACAACTACATGTTTAATATCTACAGTTCCTTTATCATTTTTATCCTCTCCATAACCTAAGCCCTCTTTCCAGTTTTCACTACTTAACAAATTCTGAGTTATTCTGCCAGAGTTAGTCCAAGTCCTGATAATCTCTCTTTCCTTTTCTAACTCATCTTTTAGAGATTCATTCATTTTAAGCACTTCATCCCTAACATAGAAAGCATCATCTCTATCTTTCTGAGTTTGATGGAACATGACTAATTCTTTTTCTAAATAATCATTCCTCTTTTTGCAAGCAAGATTTTCAGAAGTTAATCTTTCACATATTAAAGTTTGATCTCTATAACTAATGAACATGGTTTTAAGATATCTTCTCAACTCATTAATATCATCAGTATGAAAAGCATAAGTAGTTTGAGGTACCTTTAATTCAGCAGCTTCAGAACTGCTTTCAGCACTTGCCTTATCAGCATTTGCCATCAAGGCATAATTCTCCTCACTTTCAGAATCTGAGGTGTCTGTCCAGCTTTTCTTCTTTGTGACAAGAGCCTTGCCTTTGTCACTTTTCACTTGCTTGCAATCAGGAGATATGTGGCCTTTCTCACCACAGTTGTAGCATTTGACATTTGTATAATCTCCTCTGTCAGACTTTCCTCCTCTTCCCTCAGATTTTCTGAAATTCTTCTTATCAGAACTTGTGCCTTTCCTGGAAAACTTCTTTCCCTTCCTGAACTTCCTGTATGCAATCTTTGTGATCCCTTTCACCATAAGAGCACACAGCTTCATCATCTCTTCATCAGCATCCGTCTCAGGCAAGCTTTCAAATTCTGAGTCATCATCACTTTCAGAACTTGATGACTCTGTATCAGACTTTTTGAAGAGAGCTTTACCCTTGTCTTTCCTTGTGGTAGCTGCCTTGGGGGATTCTTCTTCAGCCTTAAGAGCAACTGTCCTTGACTTTCCTCCTTTCCTCTTGCTTCTTTGTTCCATCTCAAGTTCATGAGTCTTGAGCATTCCATAAATTTCATCAAGAGTTGTTTCATCAAGATTATAGTTGTCTCTTATTGTTGTTGCCTTCAAATCCCAGCATTCAGGAAGAGCTAACAGGAATTTAAGGTTTGAATCTTCAAGATCATACTCCTTATTAACCAGTGACAAATCATTCAAGAGTTTGACAAATCTATCATATAAATCAGTCAATGACTTATTAGCCTTTGAGTCAAAGTGTTCATACTCTTGAGTGAGTATTGTCTTCCTATTTTTCTTGATCGTATCCGTTCCCTGATATCTTGTTTCCAAAGCATCCCATATCTCCTTTGTAGTCTTGCAGTTTATTATCTTGTTTGACATTACATTATCAATAGCACTATGCAGTAAGTGTCGTACCTTAGCATCCTTAGCAATTGATGTGATATCTTCAACAGTGTAATCACTCTTCTCCTTTGGTACAGACTTTGCTGCTTCACCTGCAACTGCAACTGCGAGCTTGGTTGGTTTGTGAGGCCCTTCCTTGATTCTATCAAGATATTCTGGATCTGTAGCTTCCAGAAACATGGTCATCCTCACCTTCCATATGGCATATTCAGATGGCCTCAATATGGGAATTCTAATAGTCTCATATCGGCTTTGAATTTGTGTCTTTGGAGGTTCTTCGGCTTTGGTGGGCTTAGTTGGAGTTTCTGCTTCAGACATGATTGTGTTTGGATCTTAAACTGTTTGTGTGTTAACAGATAGGCTCTGATACCACTTGTTAGGTCACACACACACACTGTAGAGGGAGGGTGAATACAGTGTATAGTACAATCAAATCGAACTTTAATAACTCAAGTAACTAGAAAACAAACTTTATTGAAATAATAAACTCTATTACAGTATGGAACCGTTCTCTCTCAGTGATGAACAAATATCATGAGAGCTGCTAGGGTTACAATGAATAATCTTCTCGATTGTGATAACACTTATAGTGTAAACCCTATGTCTGTGTTTATATACTACACAGTTACAAGATAATCGCTAATTGATATGGAATATAATTCTGCTTCCTAAAATATATCAATCAGATATATTTTCTTCCAAGTATTCTATTCTTCATAGAATTCCTTCTTCATGCATATCTCTTCTTATGTTTGTCTCGATCTTCTTTCCTTTAACCAGCTACCTTCCTTATCTGAACGTCCTTCAGTACTTAAGTTCTGATATCCATCTTCTGATGATTATCTCCTGATAATATAAGTACTGATATCCTTAAGTCCTGATTTCCAGTAAGTACTGATTTATCCTGTTTAAGTAAGATCTGAAAACTAAACATAAATCACATTAGCCATGACATTATCAAATATATCTAACACATATCAAAACCCACTTATTTATAAGATTATCATTGTCATCATATCTCTAGTAATCATTGGTGTAATATGATATTCTCCGGTTCTTATTCTCAATCTCATAAAGCATTTTTAACTAATGTTTCTAATATTTCTGAACCTTTATCTTACAAAGAGGCTTCCCAACATCCCTTATGGATTGAAGCAATGCAGAAAGAATTGAAAGTATTACATGATAATAACATATGAGAAATTATGGATTTTCCTTCTGGCAAAAAGTCAATTGATTGCAAATGGGTTTACAAGGTAAAGTTAAAGGCTGATGGTAGTCTTGAACGCTGTAAAGCTAGGTTAGTAGCAAACGATTTTAATCAGAAATATGACATTGATTTTGAGGAGACTTTTTCACCAGTAATTAAGATGAATACTATCAGATGTATACTTTCTCTAGCTGCCAGCAAAAAATGTAAAGTATACCAATTAGATGTTAATAATGCATTTCTGCATGGTGATCTAAATGAAGAAGTTTTTATGAGAATTTCAGAAGGCCTTTCTCATCTGTATCCCTCCACAAAGGTCTGTATGTTAATTAAATTCTTATATGGACTCAGACAGGCTTCAAGACAATGTGCAGCAAAGTTAGTTGATGAATTACTCACTCAAGGTTACACTCAGTGTAAGTATGACTATAGCTTATTTCTCAAGAAATCTGACAATCATATTACTATTATGGTTGTTTATGTAGATGACATTATCATCAATGACTCATATATTACTGCTATTGATTCACTCAAGTTTTATCTTGATCAAACTTTCAGTATTAAAGATCTTGGACTGCTGAATTACTTCTTAGGAATTGTAGTTGCTTATAAACAAGAAGGTATTGTCTTGAATCAAAATAAATTCATTAAAGAATTATTGCAAGCTTGTGAGTTTAATCTATCTTCCAAAGATGTGACACCCTTTGCCTCTTAATCACAAGCTGCAATTCATAGATGGAGAATTAATCCACGATGCAGAAGTTTACAGGTCACTTGTAGGTAAACTTAACTACCTTACACACATCAGACCAGACCTATCATATGCAGTACAATGTCTTAGCCAGTTTATGCAAAGTTCCAGGAGTTCGCACCTCAATGCTCACATTCATACCCTGAGATATGTTGCACATTCTCAAGGACAATGAATCTTATTACAGTCTTATGATAATCCCACTCTACATGCATATTCAGATTCTGATTGGGCTTTATGTCCTGAATCCAGGAGATCAATTACTGGATATATTTTGTTATTTGGGAGTTCACATGTTGCTTGGAAGTCTAAGAAGCAGAGTACTATCTCTAGGTCATCCTCTGAATCTGAATATAGAGTTATGGCCTCTGCAATATCTGAGCTAACTTGGAGTACTGTCAGATTATTGGAAGAATTGGGAGTGCATAATCTCAAACCAATTACTTTACATTGTGATAATCAATCTGCAATTCATATTGCTAAGAATCCCGTGTTCCATGAACGTACTAAGTATATTGAAATTGATTGTCATTTTACTCGAGACAAAGTTCTTGAGAGTCTTATTCAGCTCACTTACCTCCTTAATCAAAATCAACTTGCTAATGCTTTCACTGGAATCATTCATTCCTCGTAGTTTAATACATTACTTTCCAAGTTGGGAATGGTTCATTCGTCCCCTTGCAACTTGAGGGGGATATTGAAATACTGAACTCGGTGACACAGCAGGAGATGACATCAGCTCGAGGAAACCACATCAACAGCCCATCAATATTTGGTCGGTCAGTTCCTTATGCTAGTGCATCAGTATTTGATCGGTCATGCATCAGTATTTGGTCGGTCAGGTTCTGAAACATAATTGTCACATCGGCAGAATGATAACATGATAAAAGTTAGTTAGAATGTAGAGTTAGTTACATATTGTGTATATAAACAAACTCTTAGTTTAGAGATAAATAGTTTAGAGATAAAGTTAACATTTTTTCTACAATCACACACCTTAATTCTGATCACAATATTATTCTTTAATTGAGTATGTACAAATTGTAAATTACCGTTTTTTCAGCTTGATGAAATACAGAAAAGGAGATAAATTTACTTGATCTTTACTCCTATATTTCTAGCTTTTAGAATTACACAATACACTCTAAATCTCAACACCCGCTCTGTGTATTAGAGCTCTTAAATCTTAAATGGCAGAAACATGATGATGCATGAAATCTGATGCGCAAGTGATTTACCTCCCAACACAGGGAACAATAAATAACACTTTTCTCTAAGTTATAAACAAGGTACCACATACATTTTAAACAATAATAAAGTGTCTTTATGAATCCATGTGAGATTTTTGATATATAAGTGGAGAAACCACTTAACCAGCCTAATCGACCTAATATTGAATTCATGAATGTTTCTGAATTGACACTTGAATTTAGTCGTTGAAACATTACATGTGTTTAGGCAACAACCTCCGATTCTCCAATTTACCAAATAAATGACACTATATATCTCTAGCTCGTATGAATATAATCTACGATCCAATTAAGATTGTATTTCACATTTTTATATTATATTGAAATTGTTGAGATTGAAGTTTTAACGGAGACATTATATTCTTATCATGCGAGTTAAATTCTATGAAATCCTTGAAGTCTTTATTTTTTTTGGAATTTTGAAATTCACATTCATTTTGTAATTAAAATATTAGAGAACATAATTATGTTGCTTAAGTATTATTATTTTAATGCAATTGTTTCAAATAACATACAAATTACCAGTAAAATATTGTAAAATATATTATTTTACGTATAATATTTAATTTGCAGAATATTCATGTTCTCGTTGCAGAACATACATGTATCTACTAGTAAAATATATGAGATTTATAACATTTTCATTAAAATAGTGATTTTGATGTAATATGATTCGCAAAATTATATGTTCCCCAATATTTTACGTAATATTTTAGTTGCAGAAAGTACAGGGCCGGCCCTATGTATTTGGGTGCCCTAGGCGGGATTCAAAAATGGTGCCCCATATTCATAACCAAAAAATCACAATAAGATATATTCATTATATAAAAGAAAATTTAGTTGAATCTAAAGTAGCAAGTGAATATAATGAATTTCTTGTACGCTAAAATATCCAAGTTTTCAACCTCCTGCAAGCCCCTAATGTAGTATCATGAATATAGATCAGTCATCATTATTAGTACACAACAATGTCAAAATAAAATTATCAAAAAAATAATAATGGTGCCCCTTTGTGCGCGGTGGTGCCCCTAGGCGGCCGCCTTACCCAAGGGCCGGCCCTTAGAAAGTATATGAACTCTGAGTCTCCGATACTCCACAAAAACAAAGTATTCATAGAATTTTACTCTATATTATAATAGCTACTTAAATTTTACTAAATGTATAATAATTAGTTATAAACTCTGTTAACTTGGTTGCTAGCGTAAGAATAGTAGTGGTCCATTCGTGCCAGCAGATGACGAAGGTAACAGATCGACATTTGCTAACATACTGAAATATTCCGAGACATTATCTCTAAAATTACTTATACAAGAATAGTTAATTGTAAATATACACGTATATTCAGTTTAAGTACTGTGTACTCCAAATGAGAGTTATTTGATATACACAAGTCATGTGTTTGGAGTCGTCATGTGAGCCCCAGACCTCCTCTCCAGTGTCCCTGCTGGTTGTTGTCCAGTGGCTGCTCGCATGTGCGCCAGTTTAGGTTGTTAGATTAGTGTACTAATTATGATGCTCCTCATAATATTGTTTAATCAAATGACCAGTCTTGTTTAGTCCCTTGCTCCCAACTACCATGCCAAGGCAGAGAGAGAGAGATCAGAAAGAGAGAGAGACCAGAGAGAGACAGAGACAGAGAAAGATCAGAGAGAGAGAAATCAGAGAGAGAGAGAGAGAGATCATAGAGAGAGATCAGAGAGAGAGAGACCAGAGAGAGAGAGAGATTAGAGTTAATCTTTACGTAAAACAAATGAGGTCATGAATTAGGAATATAGGACACGAAGGAAGCAACTAGACCACTAACAAAAAATCTACTCAAACATATATAAGCGAGGGAGAGAGTATAAAGAGAGAGAGTGTTAAGACTGTAATGCAATGCTAAAGCTAGCTAGTTTAGAGCAAGGTGGGGATAAAATGTAGTACAAGTAACAGGACCACCATAAAGGAGGGGGTTATAAATTGAGACATGGCCACTTCTTAACTTCAACATTTCATACAGAGAAGACTTATAAGCTTACCGACACATGAATCTTTATTACCAGAACTTGTTCGTACTTGTATCTTTCCTTATATTACTCTCTCTTACAACAATCTTGAACACTCTTTTTCTCTGACAACATTTCTGATCATGGTACAATCAAAGAAGTTCAGAGGTGTTCGTCAGCGCCACTGGGGCTCCTGGGTTTCTGAAATTCGACATCCTTTACTGTACGTTAATATTCTCGCACACACGATTTGCACTTTCATTAAAAACATGAACACACAAAAGTATTAACTGTACGCGGTGACTTTTTAAGTGACTTATAAGTGAGAAGTACGTACGTGTATAGGATTAGTTTCAGTTTCCGTAAATCTTTGTTACGTTGTTAATTTATGTTTGATTGATGAATGTGTAGGAAGAGAAGGGTGTGGCTAGGGACGTTCGAGACGGCAGAAGAGGCGGCGAGAGCATACGACGAAGCGGCGGTGTTAATGAGTGGCCGAAATGCGAAAACAAATTTTCCGGTTGCAGCAACACAACCACAACAAACCGAAAATAATAACGTTACCTCCAACATTGATTCTCCGCAACCACAATCAATGACTTCATTGTCGGCATCATCATCGTCGTCGTCGTCCTCCTCTTCGTCGAAATCTCTTTCTGCAATTTTAAGCGCAAAGCTGCGAAAATGTTGCAAGTCACCCTCTCCTTCACTAACATGCCTAAGGCTAGACA
The DNA here is from genome assembly GCF_009905375.1 of Apium graveolens. Classification (NCBI taxonomy): domain Eukaryota; kingdom Viridiplantae; phylum Streptophyta; class Magnoliopsida; order Apiales; family Apiaceae; genus Apium; species Apium graveolens. The sequence continues at coordinate 53,688 of NW_027418914.1, forward strand.
CCGAAAATTCTCATATCGGTGTTTGGCAAAAGAGAGCCGGGGCACGCTCCGACTCGAATTGGGTCATGACAGTTGACCTCGGAAACAATTATGCTAGCAGTCCCCAACAGGATCTTATGGCTGTCGAACAACCACCGGAGCCGATCACAACTCCCCGGAAAAGTAATGGAGGGTTAGATGAAGAGGAAAGGATTGCATTACAAATGATCGAAGAACTTCTGAATAGAAATTGATCAAATAAATCTACAGCAAATTGGGAGTTTTTCGCGGGTAAATTGCATGGTATAATTATACTAGTACTACTCTATATTTTACAGGTAAATTTGTAAAGATATTTATGTATGTTCTCATTATTTTTACCATCACTGTCAATTGCGAGGGATTGTTATTTATGTATAAATAAATGAAATTCAATGATCTTTGAATTGATCAAGATTTTCAATAGAGTTGATGCAAATTCATAGAGTTTGGGACTTTCAGTTGTGTAGTAATGGTGTTAAAATTCATAGAGTTGATGCAAATTCAATAATTTTTATTGTAAATATGCTTAAAATCTTCGATTATTATAATGAAGACGCTTAAATAACTCTGTAATGTGTATTTATAAAAAAAACGATCAAAGTTAAAATGATCGATTCAGTCAATTGTCAATATATATAAACATCAATTTTTTACTTTTATTGACCGATTTTGCAATTAATAAAGACTTGTTTCTTATAATACATAGTGTGGTTTCCGAGAAACTGGTACCTAACGGAATTAAAATCATTTGTCGTTAGTAAAAAAGAACTGTATCTAACAAAATGAAAATTATTTGTCATTAGTAAAAAACTAAGAACTGTATCACGTGAGAGAAGGCTGATTAAATATACCTAGCTACTTCTTATTATTTTTATGATTAAACCGAAAATAAATACAGAAAAAATAAAAAATCCCACAAATGGAACGCGGAGCCACCGTATGTCGACAAATGTCGGAAACTGATTCAATAAGAAAAAGATAATATACATACGACAACAAGTCAAGTACCCACAGCTAGCGGTGGAATAACTTAACCACACCTTCAAATTACTCCCTCCTTCATTTCCAATTATTTACGGTTATGAAACGGTGTTCGAGTCGTATTTTAAATTCAACGTTATATTTTTTAATTAAAAAATTATAATTTTTTTATAAAATTATATTTTATATACATCTTAAAATATATATTAATACATTCTCAAAAAAATAAATAATTAAAAAGGACAGAAGAAGTAATATTTTACACAGATGTCTGAATGAGTCAGTTAGATACCATGCATCTTGAAAAGGGTCTTTTGTTATCCGCAACTGATTAAAATTTGTTTATTCATAAGCACATGTTAAACACTAAAATTTATAAGTTTAGAGTGTTTTAATTGGTGTAATTGTTTTGAATGTAGAAATCAGCTATTATTAAAAAGTGTTGGTTGATAAAAATAAGTCATAATTATAGAAATTTGTGCTTATTTTGTGCCGATGAACATATATATCACAAAAAAACGTTTAAACTTTACTCCATATCGTAAGGGCATTTTTGTAAAATTATAAATTAGTTACAAACACAATCCGACTTTCCCAAATGAAATACTATACAAGTTTACATTTTAATGGAAACAGAAAGGTTGATTATGGATTAAGACAAGCACTTCCAATGCAACATCATATTTGGCCAACAATTTTTTTACAGTCATAAATAATTTCCATTTATAAGAAAAATAATTTATTTCAATTCATTTGTTTACTTCAATTTTGAATACAAATTTATATTTTCAATTATACTGTACTTCACTTATCTTTTATTTATATTTTTAGATCAATCTCATCCATATATTATGATCAATTAATATAATTAATTTATAAAAAACACTTTTCTGAAACTGTGTGATTTTTTGAAAATGGATATTTAATTTGAGATGAAGTGAGTATAATTCATTGTCCAGTTGAAAATTAAAATTTGGTCATAAATATTATGTCACGAAAGTCCATAATATCATAGACATATGTGGTCTTTTATATTATATTATAGTCTAGCTAAAAGTTCAAAAATCCAATTACAAATTCACAACTTCAGAAATTGATTACAAAAATTTTGTCGAAAAAACGATATTTATTCGGGATATTTGCATAAATACCTAAGTTGCAGAAAATATTTGTAAAAATATGTATCAACATCATATGCAACCATATATGTAACTGTTTCAATCTAATATATAACCCACGTTCGTATTTTTGTAAATATTTTTATAAAAAATGATATTTTTGATAAATTCACTATTTATTTTATAATTCGAATTCGTTAAATTTAGATGTCAATCATAATTTGTAAACGTGTGACATGATTTACAATGACACACGGCCAAACATATATAAAGTTAGCCTAATAAATTGACTAATAATCAACCATCAATCTTTTTAAGTTTGATTTGCGAAACACAAATATTCTGTAGACGGCGCTATGATTCGATCAACGAGGATGATAATTATTTGCTCGAGACAAATCTAGTGTCACATTTTTATAGCTATCTGACTGATTATCCGACAAAAATAGTTTAATCATTGTGCTGCTGAGATTTAAGCACACGTATATGGGGAAGCATCAATGTCAAAATGATGATTACTTTGAATAAGACACCTTAATTACATTGATTTATACTTAAAAGACACGATCACGACTGCTTAGTTTTGATTGTCATGTAATACTCCCTCTCTCTCGAATTGCATAAGTTATTTTAACTTACACGCTTTTTAGGAAATTTATGATAAATTTTAATATGGATCACGAAAATGAGACAGTGGAGGTTAAGTAAGTGTATTAGAGCAAGTCCAACAGCTCCCTTATATGAGTTATTAAATTTAATTATAAGGATTTTGACAAAAAATGATACTCCAATATTGTCTTAATACTTCCTTATATCACTAAGAAATGAACTTTATTTTTTATCTTTAAGAAAATTCTAATGCTCTCTTATAACATTTTTAGCAATAAAAAAATAATTTCTCTCTCTTCTTTTTACATTTCTCTCTCTTTCTGTTTCACTTTTTGTTCATATCTTTTCAAATTTATTAATATAATAATAATAATGAAGGAAGATAAGAATCATTATTGGAATTAAAATTCAAAATCATGTTTTAAATAACTAAGAGTTAATATTATATAATATTTATAAGAAACTCATTAATTAGAACACTGTTGAACTTGCTTTTATATAAATATGTAGTTGTAAAATTCTTAAATGAATAGTATAAAATGAAGGTTTATTTTTCTGGGACGTCCAAAAAAAAAGTGGTTCATATAAAATAATAAAGTGGGAGTAATTTTTTTACGTTTAACTAACAATTACGATTTTTCGTTCGCAAGATGGGGTCAAAATCAATTCCTCGATCATATATCTTAGTTCTTTGGTATCATCTGATTCTTAATATTTTTCAAATAATGACACATGTGAAAATATTTAGAATAAAATAAAACGGAGAGAAAAGTTTTATGGAGACCACTTTTTTATCGAACATCTAGGAGACCACGTATGTTCTGCAATCAAAATATTATAAAATATATTATTTTGTGAAGTATATTCAACGAGTATCACTAATTCATTAAAATTATGGAAGATCATTTAAGTTTAATAAGTAGAATGTGTATATTCTGCAAGCTAAACAAATGTTCTGTAAACTTAACATGTTTTGCGGAATAAAGTATTTTTGTAATATTTTACATGCAGTACATATATTATATTCGAGATTTTGAATAAAATAAAAATCTTTGTAGAGCATGATTCACAAAATAATATGTTTTGCAATATTTTTATGCAATATTTAACTTGTAGAACACAAGTGATCTCCAAGATCTCCAAAAAAAACTGGTCTCCATATAATTTAACCCTATATATATATTAAACTTTACGTATTAATATTTAAAAATTTCGTGACGCATAGTTGTTGAGAACCTAGACGCAATTCTAAAAACAAGAACCAATCCTTCTGGTGTACATATATTTTTTCCAACGATAAATTAATTTCGAAATTTTTTATCACGATAAATTTAGATTATTTTAATAAAAATAAAATGGTATCCTAGTTTTCAGCATTACGCACATGCATGCGATGTAAACGTTATAGGAAGCTGAGTAACACATACATATTTTTAGACTCTAGTTCATTATTACATAATACAAACTCACAAAATAGACTTCAAGTTGGGACTACACAAGTAGTTGGGCTGACGTAATAATATTGCATGCTTTATATTTCACACATTAATAATAATACCTAACCAAAAGTTACATATTTGAAAAACGCTTTTCCTAAAATTAAATTTTATAAGTTCAACTCATTTTAATTAACATATATTTTTTAATATAATCGTGTCGTAGATTGTTTACATACACAAAATTTATACAAAATTAAAATAAGCTAAAATTATCGAATTGAGTGTTTGTACATCACTATGTATGTTTTCGCATTAATAAAAAACAAATATTTTATAACTTTTAATGTAACACTATTTGTTTCACATTCCACACACTGCTTAGCCGGTGCACATATGCATATACGAAAAAAAACTCAATTATTTTATGTTACTTCACCATGCATGTCTTCGCATAAATAAAACACTAAATTATCGAATAACTTTTGATGTAACATTACCTGCTTCGCATTCGTGCTTAGCGGATGCATATGTGCCTACACTAAAAAAAACTCAATATTTATATCATGTTAGTTCACTAGGTATGTCTTCGCATAAATAAAACACTAAATTATCCAATAACTTTTAACGAGACGATATCACCTTCGCTCCCTTTACGGGTTTTAGAATGATGAAGATATAACTAACGGAGAAGTGAGGGAGTTGGGTGATAATGAAGCAGGTAGCAAGTGATGGTTGGGGGGTTATATAATTAGGCTAGGGAAGGTGGGTGATCTCTTTCTTTCATAAGTCTATATCATTTGAATTTTCTTTCAAATAATGGCCTCTCTAATTAATCCCTGCATTCAATTATGAATTGAAAGGTTGTATGTATGTTTATGTGCCCACATCTTCTTCAACTTTTTAACGATAATTAACACCACCCTCTCCGATTTGGAACGTGTTAGTTACAGCCATGTTATGTTATCGGATTACTGAAATGGACCAACAATTTATTTATTGTTTATTTTATCTGGTAGATACTTAATTAATTAAGATAGAGATGGTGAAGATGATGAGCTGCAGTGTCCACTACATATCACTGTTGTGTATTACATATCCCAACAATTTTGGAAAATATAAAGTATGATATTATATGGGGGTTTTGTGTATTTATTGTTAATTCTATTACCTCATGTTAGGGTTAGGAGTTGGGACATATATGGGTATAGTGTCTGAGTGAGACCTGTTTCAGTCCTGACTGAATTGAGAAAAGTAGCAAAAAATATCTTTATTTTTTGTTAAAATTTCTATATTAGCTAGATATGTAGTTCAGTTCGGACTAACATGCAATTCTGGTCCGTCACTGACATCGATAATATTTAGGGTCCGGATTCTTGACGAATATTCGATACTAGACTATGATAATTGGGATGAGGTATAATTTGATTCAACGGTTATTCCTTATTTTGATTATTTAAAAATAAAAATAAATAGTATTATACACCTATTAAAGTACTAATTTTTTAAATTACTGTATATAGTCTTCTTATCCTGCTAAACTATAACCCGACTAATCCTTCTAAACTACGTCCACACCACAATTTCTTACTAATTATTTTATTATTTCAATTATAAATCTATAAATATTATATATTTATATAAATATATTGAAAGTATTATATAATTGAATAAATACAATTTTAAATATATTTAAATATCAACGAGAAGCCATGCATCGCACGGAATTTAAGTTAGTTGCTCTAATTATTGGTTTAATATAATTTGACACATGAGTTAAGCACCGAACTTTTTTTTTTGTCATTTCTGGGTCACGCTGTCTACTCGCGCTTAATTCACATTTGAATAGTTTTTGCGAAGAGTAGTACTATGTATCCCAAATTTATTCCCCAAATTTTATATCAAATGATGTGGCATACACGCGACGGTTTTTTATTCGGGGACGCATATGTATGCAGGCGTGGTTCATTATATTATTAGGAAACTTACAAGTTAGAAGTTTGACACATTAGTATTTGGGAAAACTTTTGAGAAAAAAATTTGGAATCTCTGGCATTTTCCTTTTGCGAATCCGTGAAAAATTATAAGGGACAGATGTTACCGGATTTCTTGTATTTAGGCATGCATGCCTGTATAAGCTTAAGAGTTAATTTGTTCATTTTTTTTTCATGATCATGGCAGCTGTTACCAGGTGTATTTTATTTAGTGACATAGGAGGGAGGTATTTTATAAGTAATCCAGTATTTTGGAAGTTAGTGCAAAATTTTGTTCAGCCTGGAGTGGACCTTCCTATATTATGAAAATTGATTTCAAGTCTCTTTCGGAGAATGAATGAACAAAATAGAAAATGCGAAGATGGTAAATGCAGATGTTACTGTAGGGTTGTAATTTGAGTCGAGTGGCTCGCGAACTTACCCGACTCGAACTCGTTTAAATAGGCTCGATTCGGCTCATTTACTTAAATGAGCTGAGTTCGGGTAGAGGTCGCGAGCCGCCCGACTCGAACTCGTTTAAATAGACTCGATTCGGCTCATTTAGTCGGCTCATTTAGTTAAACGAGTCGAGTTCAGGCAGAGGTTCCGGCTTGTTTAATTACTCGAGTCAGCTCGACTCGACTCGTGAAATTAAACAAGCCGAGTTCGGGTAGAGGTTTAGGTTCGATTAAGTGTAAAATTAAACGAGCCGGCTCGCCCGCCTCATTAAAATCGGCTCACTTAGCTAAACGAGCCGGCTCGACTCGACTCGTGAAATTAAACGAGTCGAGTTCGGGCAGAGGTTTAGACTCGTTAAAGTAAACGAGCCGGCTTGGCTCGACTCGATTAATCTCGGCTCCAATTACGACCGGCTCGAAACTCGGCTCGCTCGACCCGAATTACAGCCCTAGTTAAGATTAAAGAGTAAAGAACTGATATTCTAATAGAATGTAGATGGTAAATGTCGTGGAACTGGACGATTTAATGGTTTTAACATAAGCATTACTTGTGATGTTGCTAAGAAAAAGGTCCATGAGCCTTATTTACCGGGCATCAATTCAGTGTGATGGAGTCTATCTGGTCGAGGAAACAGAAAAACACCAGACAGATTAGCAGGGATCCTTATACTCTCACATTTGAGCTCAGTAAAAATTGTTGTGCGCTTAAACCATATTCTGATTTGATATTCGGTGCCTCTGGAACTTGACCCTTCCACGTATTGGTACCAAGAAGATATAGGTATCCTATAGGCTACAAGACCAGAGATAAAAATTCAGAAACATCGCATGAAAATGTTCTGTTTTTGCAATGTTAATTTAGGTCGCTGCAACTTCTATAATCTTGGACTCTTGGTGATCACAGAGGGTCATAAACTGTCAGTTCACCTGCAACCAACCAGAGGCGGATCTAGTAAGGGGCATCGGGTGACACGTGTCCCCCCAAAATCAAATTTTACGTTTTTTCAACATTAATTTTTTTGAAAACATATGAAAGTGGCCCCATAAAATTCAAAACCATAAGAGCGTCTTCCCAAAATTTGCTCGGTATTCCCCCTAAAAATATATTTCTGAATCCACCCCTACCTGCAACGAGGTTATCGATCTCTGCATGCATTATTAGATTATTACATTAGGTAATCTTCCGGTTCGAAGGAAATCTGCAATTTGCCTTGATTTTATTTACTAGCACACACATTAGGTTTTCAATTTTTTTTGGGTGAACAATTTTGATAACATTCTGCAGTGTTTGTCAGGTTCTCACAACTGGAGGTGTTGAATTAAAAAGTAGACTTGGAGCCAACTGATTCCTACTTGTACCTACCATTTGCTGTGATGGTAATCTTGCTTTCTCGCAAAGTTTCCTGTTTTTGTTATATAAGCTTCTGAACCAGCTTGTATCTGGATTGCGCGTTAACAGAACTTTACCCTTTGCTCCCGAGTTTTAAAAAGTAAGGAAAGCAAGTGGAGAATAAATAAAGTAGTTTCACTTTCTTCCGTAATCGTGCTTCCGGGTTATTAAAAGGAGCGAAAGCAAGCGTTAGTGAATGCAAATTTGACAATCATTCGCTCCAAAAATTTTACTCCAAAAATGGAATAAAAGTACTCTAGCTCTTAATCAATTCCTTTTTTACTAAAAAACTGGGGAGCAAGTCCTTAATGTACCGAATGACCTGGCATGATAACAAGTTCACATAATCACATGAGATTGTTTCAAAACCAAATATGACAATTGAGTATTCTTCTGAAAGAAACATACTCACATGAGATTGTTTCAAAACCAAAATATGACAATTGAGTATTCTTCTGAAAGAAAGACTTCTCTAGAACTGATGCATTGTGGCATTGTGCATATGAAGACTACATTGAAGAATTTAAAAATATAAATTTGTCGTATTTTCTTACCTGTAGAGAAATTTGTTAATTTATATGTTTAAGACGTACTTTCATCACATAATATTTAATAAAAGAATGATAACAGAGTCTGCTGGCGAGCATCTCCTCATAATTCGTGATAGACTCGAGCCTTTGGATCATCAGGTGCCTCTGGCGAGCATCTCCTCATAATTCGCAATAGACTCGAGCCTCTGGATCATCAGTTCTTGCCTAAAATTCTTAATAAACGTTTCTGCACTTTGGTTTATATCATCATATATTTCTCTCCCCGGTGGCAGCCTGTTAATTGGTGGCAGAGCATCCACTTTCGTGGCCACAAGCCCCATAACGTCTTTTGCAGTGGTGGCGGAAGTGTTGTTTATCTTGCGCTTCCTTTCTTCTCCGTCTCCTCGTCTTTCGGAGTTGTCAGGGATAAAATTTTGTGGCAATGAACAGTTCATGTTTCTGATAGATTTTCAAGAAATGTTTCTGATAGGTAGGCTTTGAAGTGTTTTGGTATTTATACAGAAAGGGTGCGTATTCCTCCGGTATGCTTATTTTTCTATAGAAGTTTTTCGATAACGTGCCGTGTTTAAAAATCTGGAATAATTAGGTTCGGATTCAAAGTCAAAAAACTAAAATATGAAGCTATAGATAGGTTCCTTGATACGTATAACATCTCCAAGCAGGCAAGCATAGCTTTCACAAAATAAATAATTTACCACATATTCTTTTAATGTTTGTGTCCGCATCTCGCTGAATGACTTTGTTCCTGCTTCGAATTTTTATAACCATAAGATTTTTGTGCTGTCACGCCAGAAGTCGAACTCGTGACCTTCAGCAACTAGGACACGAGTTCAACCACTACACCAACACTTCGTTGGCATACTGGTGCTTTTCATTTGCTATGCAATGTTCACAAGAATCAGGCTGAATATTTATTGAAAAATAATACGGCTAATATCTACTTCTTCGATGATGATAATACAACAGTAAGGCGAGAAGAGCTAATTAGATGTGATTATAACATTGGAACTAGAAGTTTTGTAACTCAAATTTCTTTCAAGTTGCTGGTACTGGTGGTATTGTCTGGCAATTACAGATTTTAGAACAAACACTACTGCAGAATGGCAAAATGGCATTGTGCATATAAAGTTTACATTGCATGTGGAGAAGACAAAGGGGAGAACTTACTTGCTATATCTAATTTCCTCATCACTCTCCATATCCGAGCTGTATCGTTCTTCGTTTTTTACTCTAGCATTGGTCCTGTTACCTCTCAAAACGCTGGAAAGTTCTTGTATTGAACAAGAAGTGCTCCTCTCCATTTTGTCTGCAAGAATATCTACTTGCTCAGAAAATCCTAACCCTATAATTCGGTTTCTTAACATTTCACAGGTACTCCCATATGGCGGTATCCCATCTTCAATCATCATCTCAAAGTACTTACATGCCTCTTCTAATTTACCTTTCTTCTTGCAAAAACCATGGACCATAACAGCATACGTCGAAGCTGATGGATAGAAGCCCTTTTTCTCCATACTGTCCCAAACGTTTGTTACTCTATCGAATCTCCCAATCTTAATCAACATTTTAAGCAACATATTATACGTATGCCTGTCCGGCTGACAACCATCTGCTTCCATTCTCGAAACCAACTTAAGTGCTCTATTAACTTCTTGATGATCACAATGAAATGCTAGAATTGTATTGTAACTCCACGTATCCGGTTTAGCTCCTCTCTCAATCATCTCATCCAAAAGCTGATAAGCCTCTTCCACCTTACTATTCTTACAAAGCCTCTTAATAATACAATTATAAGTATAAACATTAGGCACAAGATCATACCTTCTCATCCTATCAAGAACCCTAAAAGCAGACTGCACATCATCCGCCTCACACGTAGCATGAATAAAAATCGAATAACTAAAAGCATCCGGCTTGAATCCCATGCTCTTAATTTCCCCAAACAACTTATACGCCTCATCCACATTCCCTCCCTTACACAAACTCTCCAACACACAATTATACGCGACCACATCCGCGACACACCCTCCTCTCTCACTCATTTCATCAAACACCTTTCGCGACTCATTCCCCTCCCCAATTCTCCCCCACCCTCGCATCAAAATGCTATAAGTCTTCACACTAGGCCTAATTTCACCCTTAACTCTATCAAACAATTGTTGTGCATGCCTAACATGTTTTCGCTTACACAACCAAAACAACACCTGATCAAGATCATCTAACCCTGGTGGAACCCCAAAATCAACCATCTTGTCGAAAGCTGAAATCGCGTAATCGGGCAAATTAGCCTTACAATAAGCCCTAAAAATGACCCAAAAAAAATTTCGTGTAATTTCACATTTTTTAGATTCTTGAATTTGTATTAAAAAGTCCCAAATTAACGGAAATTGTTTACTACAACCTAAGACCTCAATTAAAATGTGATAACTAAGTTCACTGTGCCGAAAACCGGGTAATTGATCAGCCCAAATGAAGAACCTGTGAGCTGAGTAACCGAGGTTTTTACAACGTTTAAGTACTTGTTCAACTAAATTGGTGGATACAATGTTGGAAAATGGAGAGAGGGCTGTTTCGATGTCGTGTTTCGGGTTTCGAAAATCGGATAAAATGCGAGAGAGGTTGTTAACTAGTTCTGGTGATGGAGGGTTGTTGTTTGGACAGGGGATTGAAGAGGGAAGAGAGTGCAGGAAGTGACTACATTGGTTGTGTTTTTTGAGGATGGTTGTAAGGAGAAGAGATGCTGTAGATTTCATAACTGAATGGAACAGTAGTAATGGACTAGTGTATGTCTTCCCTTGTAAAATAGAGTTGTACCAGACTAGTATTCCGTTTTATTTTGAATATGGATAATATCCGTTTTTTACGAAGAACTCATCTTCTTCCCATTCCGGTATGACTTATTCCTGTGAATCATTGTTTCTTTGCTCACTTGCTAGACAACTGGAGTCTGGGATCTTGGCTTATCATTAGAGGTCTGACTTTCATTGACAATTAGAGCACTTGAACCATCTACAACATGCCCTTGACCAGCTCTTAATGATTTCCTTTGAATCATTTCAATTCATGTTTTTAAGATTCCATATAAAACTTCCAGAGTTATCTACTCAAGTCTCTCCCTTCTCTGATTGCTGAAATTTTCTGTTCCAAATGGTCAGGGAGTGTGAGCAGAAACTTCAAGTTCACTTCTTCAGTTTCATAGTATTTGTCATGCAGTTGCAAGTCATTTACCAGCTTGTTAAATCTTTCAAACACATCAATGATACTTTCTTTTAGCTTAGCTATGAAACCCTCATACTGTGAAATCAGTATCCTTCTTTGATTAGATCTAACTTCCTCAGTTCCTACATAGAGTATTTTAATCTTTTCCCAGATCTACTTCCTCAGTTCCTACATAGAGTATTTTAATCTTTTCCCAGATCTAATTAGCAGTGTCATAGTTGACAATGTTATTGTACATTACATTGTCAAGTGACTCTATCAGGATCAGCTGCAAGCCACTATCTAGGGAAACTTTTTCTTTCTCAGACTTAGTGTACTCAGAAGGGTCTTTAGGAGCGAGCATAATGAGCTGGAATGAACATGTCTCCATCTGTAGATTCCTCAATTCTAACCATAGGAGTGAAGGGCCCATTTTTTAGAATCTGAATGTATAGTGGATTGGCCATCCTGATAAACAGCAGCATTTTCTTCTTCCAAAGAGTGTAGTTAGTTTTGTCCAAAGTAGGGATTTCAATGCTACTGATTTTCTGTGTATTCATTCTTCCAAGATCTTGAATCTGTTTACTTTCAGATTTTGCTCTGATACCACTTGTTAGGTAATGAATTACACACAGGGGGGGTGAATGTGTTTTTGTGTTTTTTTACGCTTTTCTTGAAGTGTTTATGGTTATGAATAAAGTAAATTAACTCTTGCAGTGAGATGTGTTAATACTGAAATTAAACAAGTAATAACAGTGAACATAATTTTTTCAAAACTCACTTAATTTTATACTAAAATTAAGAATGTTTTGCTACAAAATTTCTAGGCTATTTGTTGATAAAGAGCTTAGCTTCTTTCTTGAGAGAATACAAGATTTTTCTGATCTCAGTTGTTACTACTAACAAAGGACCAGGGTTAACTTTATATGATAGTTAACTACTGGTTTACACAGTGTATAATAAGTGATGCTATTCACTTTAGTAAACTGTCACTAATCATTCCATTTTAGGAAAAACATATCTTCTATTTCTGGCTTAGCATATCTTTGCAAACTGTGTTAACTTTGACATTCCTTTTTCAGTTAATCTTCACCCTTGATCTTGCACGCCTCAAACTGCCTTTTGTAGACTTGTCAATCCAACTGAATGGATTGTTTGTTGATTGTTAATCTTGGATATTGAACTGGTCTGCATTTTGTACTTTGAGTTTTACCTCGAGATCTCCAATTTGATATCTAGAGAACTTGACATCTCGATAAGTATATTGGCTTATCGAGATCTCTCATTACTCTACAATTGCTTTAACTTATAGAGGTCTCTGAGTTCTCTATAAGAGAATTTAGCTTATCGAGATCTCTTCACTTCATGTCTTCACTTTCGCTTATTGATATCTCAGAGTTCTCTAGTGACTAATTGACTTGTCGATAACTCAGAGTTCACTAGTGATATTTAACTTGTCGATATCTCACAGTTCTCTAGTGATATTTGACTTGTCGATAACTCTGAGTTCTCTAGTGAAGAAATGACTTGTCGATATCTCCAATCTTCATATCTTCAATTTGGCTTGTCGATATTTCTGAGTTCTCTAGTAGCTTTCCTGACTTCTCTATAAGTCATTCTGGAGTTCTCGAATGACTTCTCTATAACACTAAATCTGTGACTTGTAGAGATCTTGACTTAGAACATTTTTCTCAAAATAGATTTATTCAACTCCAAGCTTCTTCATAATTCTTCCAAGGCATGATCTTCTTGATCTTCTTCCAGATAGAATTATTAGGCTTGATACTGTTTACAGAAAAAGACTCTAGTCTGCTCTTTGACATTTTTACAGACTTTAATGTTACAATACAAAATGTAAACTAAGATTACAATACAACTTACTTAATGTTGTCAATTTGACTTAGTCTTGTTATAGTACATGCATGCCTTGCATAACAAGTATGACTTAGGTTACAAAACTATACAACCAAATTTATTTAACAAGTCTGACGCAACCAACTTATTACAGCAACTCAATAGACCATATTTGGTCTAACACAACTACCTCAGAGGAGCCAGGTACAAGAGAGATTAGAACTCTACCCTGACTATAACGGAAAGGTCTCCTAGGCATCTGCAATAGATATATACAAAACATTTTGTAAGGGTGGGCAATCAATTGCTCAGCAGTACCAATATATGAATAACAGGTAAAACAATTTATGATAAACAATTGTAGGAACAAAAATCATAACTCCTTTATGAAAAATAAGTAAAACATGTATGAACTGGATATCAATAACTAGCATGCTCTGAAAAATATATCATTAGTTGTGTGCTGTGTGAATACCAGAGTTCAATTTTAGCATGCTATTTTCATTTCCAAATCTTCCGTTCCATTACAGGAACCCTAAAAACATTTGTCCCGTTACGGGGACCCAAAATCATTTGTTCCGTTACGGGAACCACAAAATCTCGCTCAGATATGTATGTATTGGATGATCCCTGATGAGACAGTTGATCAGGCTATCTCCATAGGATGACTCTATCTGCCATCCCATGAAATTTGTTCCGGAACTCAGAGACTAGCTAGGTCCCTGTCACGCTGGACTCAGTGGTTTAAATCGGGTGCGCAACCAACTTAGCCTCTTACGCTATTTTCCTGGCCGTTACGGGCCCTCGCGCACGCTCATCCAATTATCTGATCTATTTTATCCAGTTTTCAAACCACTTACCTATCTCTTTCAAAACAGTTCTATCAAAACACACCTTCCGAAACATTTTCAATTTATTCAAAATTTGGAGATAGGCATTTTCAGAAGTTACTTTCCCCCCAAAACATAAGTTAACAAAACACTTCGAAACACAGGGAATACGTAACTTAAAACGTCTGGTTCCAGTACGTAATTTAAATCAACAGTTATTCATATATTACTGAACCATAAGATATGGGTCAGGGGTACTTGCCTCGATACGCTTTAACAACTATTACTGGCTAGCTTTGAACCGACCGGGAAGCTCGAGCTTCCGATTGGAACCTACAGAACCGAAATACCCTAAAATAGACATACGAATATGCTTGATATATCCTTGCTAACAATCTACCCGTACGTTAACAAAACCCGACTCATAACATACGCATTATTATAATACACGTATCACGTAGGGTTCACGTCCTCGAAAGTCGGTTTGGTGTTCATTTTAGGAAAATACGCATACCCGTCATTTTTGGAAATTAGGGTTATTGGTTATTTTTGGCAAAATATTTATCCACGACATGCAATCAGGTTTCGTATAAGATATTTATATATATTCGTTCGACGTCACGATGATTACAGGATACGTTCCTGTATTTCTGTAATTTGATTTTTCAGAAATCGGGTAGCGTTTCCTTTATTTATCGGATTAACCCGTCGAAACAAATTGACGTCAATTCACAACAACAACCGCAATAATCCACAATTTGCAAATCTCAATCACTGACACAATTCAGTTATTAATTATTATCCGTATTTTTATGTTTTTATTCGTAGGACTCAGATTAAATCATCATAGTCCACCCACCTATGATAATATCATAACTTTTGGTTGCTTGGCATTTTCTACTAATCCTTCTATTACAGCTGATGAATTTTCTCATAGAGGAATACCTGCTATTTTTCTGGGCTATCCACCACTTACTAGGCCTGTCAATGGATCGGGTTTGGATCGGATCGGCCTAAATCCATATCCATATCCATTTATATTTTCAGATTCGGATTCAGATTGGATCGGCTCCGGATTTTTTATAGGCCGATCCATATCCGGATCCGTTCGGATCACGGATTTTGGATCGGATATCCGCTCCATTTATGTATATTAATTTTTTTTAACTTCAATTATTACAAAATCTTTTTAAAATTGACAATTTCAAAAAATATTAAAATACAAGTAGAATATAACGAAGTCCAAAGATAAATTACGAACTAAAATTCGTTTTTCGAAACAAACATACTATTGGGTTGTACAGTATTTTAATTCTAACAATGAAAAAAATTGATCCTGCAAAATGAAAGTGTTATATGAATTGAGAATTGGGTTATGCGGCTCTAAAATGTAAAAGAACTGGGGTTATAGAAATGGACTAGACTATAGAGATCGAACTGAACGAAATATAGATAATGAGACTTGACTCGAGGATAACGGGACTTGACTTGGAAATAAAAGTGTTATATATATGAATTGAGACTTGTGTTATGTGGTTTTAAAAGATAAAAGAACCAGGGTTATAGAAATGGACTAGACTATAGAGACTAAACTGAACGAAATATAGATTATGGGACTTTACTCGAGGATAATATGTTTAAAATTAGAATTATTAAAAAATATTTTTATTACATTATATATATATATATACCGGATCAGGTTATTAACGGAACGGATCGGATCGACCTAAATCCATATCCGCTCAATTTATATTCGAATTTTTCTTATCGGATCGGATCTCAGATCAGATTTTCAATAGGTCGATCCATATCCACTAAAATGGTCTCAGATCGGATCGGGTCGGATCAGATTTTCGCTCCATTGACAGGCCTACCACTTACTAAGGGCCATATTCTTCTCAACCTTCTCACTCAAAACAGTTTATTATCAGGGGTGTAACATTCATAAAACTGTCTTTCCTTATCATCAGAATTCTACTGATTCCGTGATGAAACCAATTCCACCCTTCTACCCTATAACTACTTTATGTGAAGACATAGAGAGACTTCCCGCATTAGCATCATATGACGAGGAACAAACTGATGCTACACATACAAGCCCTGAGTCACTACCCACAACTCACATAACTTCAGCTCCTACACAACCAATATCTACACCTCCTCCACCTTTTAGAAGAACTACATGACCACATGTTCAACCAGTTTGGATGCATAACTATGTAAACCCTGTAAAACCACCATCAACAACTTCTATATCAAATGTAGTCATCAATGCCCATAATCCTAGTTTTCATTGCTTTCTAACCACTCACAGAAACACATATAATCTTGTAAACTTTTAGAATGCAATTTAATCTGTATATTGGGTGGCATCTATTAATCAGGAGCTAAATGAACCTGAACTGAATAACACATGGACTGTGACTACTCTCCCACTTGGCAAACGCCCTATTGGTTGTAAATAGACCTTCAAAACTAAACTAGATGCTGATGGTACTCTAGAAAAACACAAAGGAAGGCTGGTTATCTTGGGATGTCACCAGAAATATGGAATAGTCTATGCAAAAACCTTTGCTCCAGTAGCAAAATTAACAACTATCAGGACTCTATTGGTTGTTACTGGTATTGAAAATTGGTTCACATGTCAAATGGATGTCTTTAATGCTTTATTGCATAGAGACTTGGATGAAGTTGTGTACATGAAACTTCTACAAGGTTATACACAACTCGGTTCAAGAATCACAGTCAATGCTTCTCTTGATTCCACTTCTGATCATTCACTTGTCTGCAAACTCAACAAAATCTTGTATGGTCTGAAGCAGGCCCCCAAATTATGGTTTGCAAAGCTATCTTCTACTCTTCTATCTCTTGACCGTACTCAATCTAAAACAGATTATAGTCTCTTTGTTAATCACACCTATGCTGATTTGACAATAATCTTGGTTTATGTGGATGATTTACTTATCACTGATAATTGCACGACTTTAATCAAATCCCTCAAGAATATTCTTGCTAAAACCTTTCATATGAAAGACCTTGGACAATTGAGGTACTTTTAGGCAGCAAAATGACTTCTTCGATACCTTGTTGGGTCAACTTCTTAAGGTATCTTACTTGCATCTTCATCTGCAACTCAATTAACTGCCTTCTATGATAGTGATTGGGCCTCATACCCCACCACCAGGAGATACACCACTGGCTATTGCATTTTATTGGGTGATTCCCCCATCTTTTGGAAGGCAAAGAAATAACAAACTGCTGCATGGTCTTCAGCAGAGGACAAAGTACCGAGCTATGGCTCTAACCACTTGTGAAGTCACCTGGTTAACTACACTCCTCAAGGATCTTGGCTTGAAGCAATTACCTCCAACAGTCATCAAGTGTGATAACAGAGCAGCTCTAAATATAACTGCCAATCCAGTTCTCTATGAGAGAACAAAACACGTTGAGATAGACTGTTACACTGTAAGAGATCAAATCGAAGCTGACACCATCTTGCTTCAGCACACTCCTTCCTGTGATCAAACTACTGACATCCTCACCAAAATACTGCCTGTTGCTAAGCATAAGCAACATGTTTTAGAACTGAGATTCAATCCTTTATCACCAGCTTAAGTAAGGGTATTAAGATTACAGTTTTACCATTTACCTCATTTACTTATCATTCCCTAAAGTTAATGCTTAGTAAACTATTTACAATAGCAATACTAGTTTGTTATTTCCTAGCATGTGTGGTCCTAGCTTGTTAGCTGATGGACTGCCAGTTTGTCTCTTGTTTATTTGTCTTTTGCTGATCACTTCATTTTATACAAGTGAAGACATTGTATCTTGTTACATTTCAGGATGAATATTTGAATCAATAGATTTTCTTCCTCAATACATATCTTGGATCTGATTTATTTCTACAATTGAGTAAATACCATTACTATTATTTTTGTGTTCAGAACACTGGATCTAGAACTGAGATAAAACAAATAGCAGTCTTCTTTTTCTTTACCAAATAATTATTTATTGCAGTTGATAGTTACTAAGATATGCAGAAGGCTTACTTTTGCCAAAATTATAAATCACTAGAACTTGTGGCATACACAAAAGATGTCGGACCTCAAGGTCGACCTTCAGGCTGAAAACAGAGTTGCGAGATGTCATGATGAAATTGATGAAGAAAATGTCAAAAGATATGATAGTGGCGACAATTATTGTCACAGTAGGCTTGACAACAAGATTTGTCGTGCCATGTGGTTTATTGATGGGAACAAAGAGCCAACTCAAGGATACCCTCAACTTCTAAGAAATGCAGCTTTCAAGGCATTTATAATCACAGATAGAATAAATGTTTATCCTCAATTGGAGCGCTACTATTCTACTTCGTGTCAACAATGGGTAAACATATATTCCTTTTGTACGAGCAGTATCACTTACTCTGTATTTCTTATTGTTTTTTCAATAATGATGATGATGCTGACTTTTGGTACAAGAACATTCAGGGGTGGAACCAGTTTTGAATATAAGGGGGATTATAAATTTTTTAACGAGCTCGAGCAACACATTTGTCATGTGATGCTCAAGTTAGGCTCAAAATAGGCTTGAGCTCGGCTTGAAAAAAATTCAAAAATAGGATATTATATATTGAATTATTGCGAAAATTTTCAGCTGAAAATTTTCTCTTAATTGTTGCAGTTGCAATCTTTAGAATCATTGACAATTTTACCGATCTATAAATCCAAGGATATTCAATATTTTTATATTTTCCAACCATCTTTTGAGCAAGGTCAGTAATTCCCTTCAAATTTTAAAAATCAGTGTTGGTTCTCATGTCAACTATATAGTTAGAAAACCGACCTTCAACTGACAGATTCTAAAGAATGTAATTTTACAAGTTGAACTAATTTTGGCTTATCAAAAACTGATAAAGAATTATGTAGATTAAGATATGACAGACATGAAATCATCTTCATATTAACTCTAACAAAACAGAAAATAATAGTATTAAAGTAATTTAACTAGAAATGCTCGTTCAATTCCTATTTTTTTTGTCATCTATTCCTAACTTCTATTTTCATTTATAATTTTTAAATTTCTAAAATAAAGAAGTACAACTTTCACTTATTAATTTTGCCCCAATAAAAAATTTTAAGTATGACCAATTTTCTTTTTATAAAAATTAAGGGAGATAATTTTTATTTTTTATATAATTCAAAATATATAAATTTAACTAATCTAAAAATTTAAGGCCGACCCCTTGCCCCTTTACCCCTTGGAGGATCTGCCTCGGGAACACATGTTGTGCTAGCTCCTTCAATTAGTGTTCGTGTCCATTCTACCTTATTGATTTCCATTGCTTTTTGATCACTTTCTTTCCATTCTTCCATAAAATATATTTTGTTTATTCCAAAGGTGTTGTTAATAATCAATTAATATGGTAATTTTTTTTATCGTAGGTAACCCGCACCGCAGCCGTTACCCTTCGGGTGCGTACCGGGTAAACCCTCTGACTCAGGAGGCATAATCATAAATTCTCCTCCCGTGGGATTCGAACCTGTGACTAAGAGGATAGTTTTCCTCTGTTTAACTAACTGAGTCAACCTTTGCGGGCTAATATAGTAATTTTGATGTTAATTTTGTCAATTTATTTTAAAAATTCTCTACCTTGTTGATTTCCCATTGCTTTTTGATCACTTTCTTTCCATTCTTCCATAAAATATATTTTGTTTATCCCAAAGGTGTTGCTAATAATCAATTAATATGGTAATTTTGATGTTAATTTTGTCAATTTATTTTTAAAATGTAAAGAATCTCGCTTGTGAGCACCTCCTTGGTACGTTTTATTTTTTGCAAGCTGCATTTCATTCATATACTCCTGCACCAACCACCGCAAAATACCACATACAAAGGACCAATTTGATGTTAATTTTGTCAATTTATTTTTAAAATGTAAAGAATCTCAAGTTTTGGATATATTAAACCCGAAATTTTGGATTTGAATTTGAATTTTAACTATACTGAACCGATATCCGATCCGAAATCCGATTCAATCCATACCCAATCCAAAACCAAAACCCGATTAAAACCCACCACATTTATTATAGATTATATGTAATAGTTTAGATGTAATACATATAATTTACATATTTTTCTTGTATTATTTCAGTAATATTAGATTATTATCAAGATTGAAACACTTATTTAGTGAATTATATTTTTTTATTTCAAAATCAGCTTTTATTATGTAAGATGTACTTTGTATATATTTATATAAAAAATTGTGATAAAATACTAAATATTATGTTATCAATATATCTTAGATATTACTCACCATGTCAACCCGTGCAATATAATCGGTTTAACTATTTATTAGTCAATGTATTTTAATTTTAGCTATCACATAAATGTGATTAAGAGTGTTTATATGTATAAAAAATATTAAATTTGACTACATTATTCTTAATTTTGCATACCCGAAACCTAACAGATTTGAATTTGAATGACCCGAAATTTTTTCAATTTGAATTTAAATTTTACCATACCCGATTAGAACCGACGCGTTGCCATCTGCCAACTGGCTTCACCTTTCATTTGTCTACCAAGTCACCAAATATAATAAGTCGAGCTTCTTTGTTCTTTCCCTGGTCAACATTTCAAGTTCCTTATTTCTACATTTTAGATTCTGAAAAATTCTTTGGTTCATATTTAGCTAAAGGGTCCTCAAGCTGTCATAGCCAAAATCCAAGCTTGTTCTGTGATTTCCATTAAAAAGAGAAACTGATTTCCATGAATACTCTCAGTGGGATCTTTAGATTTCATAAGAATCTCCAATTCCCACTTCTCTCACACTCTTCCTTAAGAACAAATTGCAAGCTTTAGTTGTGATGCTTGTGTATTGACCCCACACCCCTCAGCGCTGATTATCATATATTTTCCCCATGAAACTCCAGTAATCCCAATAAGGTCCTCTACCTGCATCCATTGTTTCCAATTCCATTCATTTTTTGTACCATAAAAATCCCAATACATTACCTAGCAACCCAACAATAAAATTAAATGCCCGCAATGATGGACTCAGTTGGTTAAGAAGAGGAAAATTATCCTCTTAGTCACAGGTTCGGATCCCACAGGAGGAGAATTTATGATTATGCCTCTTGAGCCCGAGCGTGTCGCTTAAATGCGGTTTACCTGCGCACCCGAAGGGTAGCGGCCGCGGGTTACCTACAATAAAAAAATAAAATTAAATAAAATTAAATACAACTAAAAAAACTTACAAAATAAAAAAATTGTATAAATATTCCAGCATGCTAACAATATATGGATTTTTTGATCACATGAGTTCAACCTGGTTGGTCAATGGTCAAAGCAACGAGAATGAGATTATGGTACATTTTTATATTAATATCTCATTTACACTCGGGTTAACCAAATTGAAATCCCATCAAAATATTTTAACACTAGAATGTTTATCTATTTTTATTTAAAAATATAGATATATGGTTATATTACCAAACTCAATCAATATTAATATTTAAATAATAAAGTTATAATGCACTATTTTCTTAAAAAAAACAAAAGTTTCTCAACAAGCTTTATAATGATTGAGGTGTGAAGACCAAGTTCTGTGGAAATGATTTTTTTTACCTCCTAAATTGTAGTCTACATAAAAAGCGATAAAGTACCCAAAGGCCAAAACTAAAGAAAGGGACAAAACATCAAATTTTAATAATGCAAATGTTCTGTCATTGATGACCTTTAGTTGAGGATATAATTGATAGTCTTGTCCAGGAATGCACTTGCACTCTCATTGATTGCTTCAGAGACAAGGAGATCACTTATACTCTTAATAATTGAGGATTCTCTGAGAGCTTCATCACATGGATTTTGCCTTGCATAAGGCGGTAATAACTAATAATGTAGATGCCTTGAAGGAGATAGAGTGCAGGCTTACTGTGGGCGATCAACGGACACCTACAAATAACACGGTGCTTCATCTTGCATGCCAATACGGTAGCAAAAAATGCGTGGAGGAGATTTTAAGTGTCCATGGATCACTACTTTTAGAGATCAACTCAAGAGGCGAGACTGCTCTTCACGGGGCAGCAAGAGAAGGACACTATGATGTGGTCGTTTTACTCATTAATGCAGCTATGCCTTTAACTGAAGAGAAAAAGCAGCAAGCACTGCAGTCTGCATCCACAGAACAAATAATGTCTGATCAACCATCATCGGATGATGGAGGTCCCTCATCAACTCAAGGTCGGCTGAAAATTCTAATTAGAAGTACGGACTCAGAAAATGAAACCGCCTTGCACCTGGCTGTACGATACAATCGGGAAGATGTGGTTCGACTGCTAGTACAACAGGATCCAGACCATACATATCTTCAGAACAAGGGTCACGAAACTCCACTCTACCTGGCTTCCATTAGGCATTACGATAGTATAATTTCAATTATTCTTGACAATTGTGCATCGCCGACGTTTGAAGGCCCTGATGGAAGAACAGCTTTGCATGCTGCCGTATTGACTTGTGGGGGAGGAGGTAAATATATCAACTTATCAATTTCTCCCGATTACTTGTTTTGTTGGCAGTGGAATATGTTCTTTAATTTGTTTTTATGCATCTAATCTTTATTTTGGTTTTGCCCGAATCATTTTCAACAAGTTCTTTACAAAAACAACGGCTTAAATCTGAAAGTAGTCACTGAAGTGAGGGTCACATATCAAAAATACTCTTCTGGTTATCGGGGTCTCCATGACACCATTCTAGTTGAGAGTAATGTATATATGTGCACATATCAAGTCAACGTCCTTAACTAACGGGAAAGTCGTTACTCAACTAGAGGGGTGTCATCGAGATCCCGATAACTAAAAGGGTATTTTTGATATGTGACTCTCACTTCAGTGTCTACTTTGAGATTTAAGCCCAAAAACAACCTCTCTACTATGGCTGCATCATTTTCTTTTTAGACCTTGCTCTATTAGCAAGATACACTACTGATATTTCATAATCAATTTTTATATATCAAATATTTGCCCCCTTTTTTGACATATCATTGAATTAAAAAAACTTTTTTCATGTATCAGAATGTGTTAAACTTCTATTGTCGAAAGGGAACACAGATTTGGTTGAGGTAGAAGACGATTACGGGTGGACGGTATTTCATTTTGCTGCATATAAACACTTTCACAGAATAGTCGAGCTTCTTCTCGCGGAAGACAAATATGTAGGGAACCGGTCGGTAGTGTACAAATTAGATAAGAAAGGAAGAATAGCTTTTCACTTAGCAGCATACGAAGGAGCTGTACGGGTGATGGTGGAACTTTTGAAATACTATCCAGATTCTTGGGAAATTGTAGATGGAAGTGGAAGAAATGTACTGCATATTGCCGTGGAAAAAAAACAGAGGAGGGTAATTACATATATTTTATCACAAGGTAGCGCGACAAGCAATAACCTATTAAGTCAAAGAGACAATGAAGGAAATACACCTCTTCACCTGATTGCCAAGTTAGCATGTTATATCCCCCAACTTATGGATCAAGGGAAACTTGACTGGAAACTGGACTGGGAAGTAACAGACTACAACAATCTCACTCCTCTGGAAGTATTACAGTGCAAAAGAGAGACTGATACTCTACCACATACGGTACGTGAGCTAGCTTACATTTTGATTTGATTTAGACACAGATGTGTTTGTTTCTGAAAATACAATTAGTCCTCAAAAATGTAACACTAGTTCTGTATTCTGTAATTAATGGCCAACTTTTTCTCGAACTGAAATGGAGTAACATAACAATCTCTATATGACATCGCAAAATCGTCTGTTGCAGCGGAGAGTTAGGAAGGTACGCAGAAAACTTATGGGAGCCAAAGTTATGAATCACCCGAACTTGCGGGATACACAAAATATGTCAGACCTTGAGGCCGGAAACAAAGTTGCGAGACGTCATAAAGAAATTAACAAAATATGTGTCAACGGATATAAGGAAGTGGTGAATACCCATATGATAGTGGCTGCACTCATTGCCACGGTAGCCTTAACAGCAGGATTCACCATGCCAGGTGGTTTTGATGGGAACAAAGAAAAGACTCAAGGATATCCGCAACTTTTAAGAAAGGCAGCTTTCAAAGCTTTCGTGATCCTAGATGCAATAACAGTATTGTCTTCAATTTCTTCAATGCTGCTTTACTTCGTATCAACAATGAGCAGACAATTCTTTTTTGTACAAATTGTGGTCACATTCTCTGGAGTGCTTAACGTTTGTTCGATAATAACAATGATGCTGACTTTTGGCACGGGAACTTATGCTGTGCTGGCGCCTTCATCAGCCCTGGCTATAAGTGTTTGTGTCCTCTGTACCTTCTTGTTTCCCCTAGGTTTTTTCATGGCTTTCTTTCCCTTCTTTTCCAACATGTTTTATATATTGACTAATAAGAATCATCTTCGACGTCTCAATAGGTGGTAGTTCAAAGTAGGGTATTAATTGTGCTTCTCTGCTTTGTAATCTAATACTATCATGATTGTACTCCCTGAACCACATTACTTTGATTCATGTAAGTTTTCTTTTGAAATAATCTGGAATTAAGTAAATTTTGTTTTGATCAGAGCAACTAACTCAGTTTTGAGCATTTTGCTTGGGATAATGTTCATTTGTTTGTTTTAGGAACCTTTCCCGGATGCATCATAGCATTTAATTGCATCATGTAATTGACTATTACATTTTAATTTTTTAGTGTTTTTGAACCTTGTGTTGTCAAAAATATTCAACCCCCAACGGCAAACACACAAATGATACCTAGAAGGAGATAAGAGGGCAGAGTTATGGTCGCTGACCAAAGGATACATACAAATGATACCGTCCTGCTCTTCCATGCCAACATGGCAGTGTAAAATTTCTGGAAGAGATTTTAAGTTCACATGAATCACTATTCTGGAGATAACTCAAGAGGGGAGATCGCACTCTACCACGCAGCAAGTGAAGGACACTATGATGTGGTTGTATTTACTCATTAAGCAGCTAAGCATTCCCTGCCACGACTCGGTAATATTTGTTGTGCCCAAAATCTTGCATGAGCTCGATTTAAGGTCCATAAGGAGATTGAGCCCCAATGGGATGAATTTGGAGATGGATGGGTGCAATTTTGGCCCAAAAATTGATGGTTTTGGAGGTATTTATACACCTGTACCATGTGAAGCTGCAATTTATTAGAAGAGGTTTTTCAACCTATATGAAGGTGTAGGCCACCAGAGAAAGTTAAAGCTAACTATTTTTGAGAACTAGTATTACTACTTTTTTACAAAATAATTTTTTATATTGATAAAATATTTTTTTTCTTGCTGATTTGGTTCATCATAGCTCTAAGAAAAAACAGAAAAAAGCTTCATAATACAAGAACAGAAACATCTCATAGAATTAAAAACATTAAAATCACACGTCCTCGGAACAACACAATACATTGACACAAATGTACCAAGTGAGCCAACCAGCATTATCATATAAGCCAGCTTACCCACTCAGATCTGAATGACCAACAATTTATTTTACAACAAAAACAAAACTAAAACAACCAACAATAAACCAGTCACTCAGTCCTGGTAGTACGAGTAGCAGCAGTAGTAGTATTTCCATCATTCCCACCACCCATACCAAAAGTACTCTTAACAGCTTCAGTAGCACCCTGAGCCATTCCCTTCACTTGTTCAGCTGCAGATGTCATCATTCCTCCAGTCTTCTCTTTTCCGGCTTGTGCAGTCTCTTTAGCTGACTCTCCCATCTGTGCAGCCTTCTCTTTTGTAGCCTGCAGAGCTCCACCAGTCTTTTCTTTTGCTGCTCCTGCCTTGTCTGAGGCATAGCTTCCTGTCTGGTCCTTCGACTCCACGGTCCGGTCTCGGGTGGTTCCGGCTAGCTCTGATGCCTTCTCCTTGGCTGCTTGGCCCTTGTCTTTGATTGTTTCAGATATTTGCCCAGTTTTCTCCTGTTCACAAATTCATCAAAGTTATTCAACATTTTGATACTTGCACACACATGTTAAACCAGTCAAAAAGTGTTTCCGAAACAGACTAAATTTTTAATATTTCTTATTTTATGCATCTTCCTCACATACAGGAGAATTCATATATTTACAAAACTGACTAACTTCTAATGTTTCAAATTTAATAATAAAATAATATAATAAACGAAACTGACAAACTTTTAATGTTTCGAATATAATAGTACAGTTTAGAGGTACAGAGTATAGGGTACCTGAGCATGGCCTTTGGCTTCACCAACCTTGTAGCTATCTTGATTAGATGCCATTGATGATTTTTGGTAAAACGAGATTGATAAAAAAGAAGTTTTATGTTTTGCTAGATTGCAAGATGTGTGTATTCGAGATTGAATAATGTTTTGAGTGAATTGAGTGTTGATTTGCATGAGTTTATATAAGCCCTTAAAGTGGTTATAAACAGGGCACGTGTCCTCAGCTTTGCTTGCATGTAAAAGGACACGCGTCGATTACTTGTTTAGATAAGAACAGTGCCCTTTGGGCTTTGGGACACTTTTAGTTTCACTTTTAAAACCTGTGAAATCAGACTTTTAGTTTATTTTTCAAATTAATGAAATATATAATATATACAGTTAAATCTCGATAATTAATAATTTCGTTAAAATAATATTTTTCTCCGTAATCAACAGAATGGACACAGTGTTTTTTTACTCCCGGTAAATTAATAAACTCGTTAAAATAATATTTTTTCTTGTTGCCAACCCTATTACTTTAAAGAGTTTTAACTACAGTGTAGTTGAAAAAATAGGAATTTTCAGTTTCATTTTGATAAAAACGAATTTAGAATATGTATGTATTACTCCCTCCGTCCCGTTAAACCTTTCCTCTTTTGACTTTCGGTACTGTTCACAGTAAGCGATTGACTACTAATTTACGTCCAATCCATAATATCAAACATAGTCATGAGTGATATCGTTGTATTCGTATTTATGAGTACTTTAATACAGTGAAATTTTTATATTTAATACTAATACGAATTTAAAGATATTAACAATCAAAAGTGTGCATTGGCAAACGTGTCCAACACAAATAAGAAACGTTTTTAGGAACGGAGGGAGTAGTGATTTATATTTATAATGTTAATAAATAAAATATAAATATAGTACGGGTCCAGTGTCGGTGGATGCATGTCTTGAAGAAGCCTCTAGATGGGACACGTATCATTTTACCTGCCACGTGTAAGAAGCTCAGTAGTATAGGCTGCAACGTAGCATGAATTATTTGTTTTTTAAATAAAAATAATGTGTAACCGTTTTGGGGTATGATTTATCTTCTCGGTGATTTTCATTTTGTATCTTCATTTTATTTGATTTCACAAAAAAAAGAAAACTTAAAATTTAGAGAAATGATTGTTTCTTTTAAAACGAGATATTGTCGACAGCTTACACGCAACTCGATTATTTCGGAAGAACGTTAGTCCGTCGTCTCAACCATCACGACTCGTATTTAAATATGAGAATCAACTTAAAACTAAATTAAAATTTTTGAGATGATAAGTTTTTAAAGTTTCGAATTAAGCCCGATGACCTGCAACGGACCGAGAAAGTAACTTTTCGTTCTTTTGAACAAAAATATTTCTCTAAGTTTCTTTAATAACATCTTAAGTTTTAAATTTATTTAAGTAACAAAATTATAAAATTATAACATCTATAAGTTTCTAGAAGGTTGTGCGATTATAAAACTTTTCTTATTTGCAAAAAATTGTCGCAAAATAATATATTTTTTAATTTTAGAATTGCAAAAAACTTTTCTTCTGCTCGAAACTTTTAATATGGCTGTAAATCGGGCCGAGCAAGCCGAGTTTCGAGCTGAGCGTAATTCAAGTCGAGATTAATCGAGTCGAGCCGAATCGACTCGTTTAACTAATCGAGCCTAAATCTTTACCCAAATTCGATTCGTTTAATTTCACGCTCGTTTAATTTCACTAGTCGAGGCGAGCCGGCTCGGATAATTAAACGAGTCGGAACTTCTGCCCGACTCGAATTACAACCCTTATTTTTACTGATTAAAAATGCAATTCTAACCAAAATGTCCTACCAAATTCTAAAATCCCATAAAAAAATGTAATAAAATTTTATTCTCATTAAACTAAAACTCCTCAATGCTGATCATTTTTTTAAAAAATTATGATTAGTTAATGTACACGTAAGCTCGAAAAAAACCGAAATCAGAGAGAGAACTGATTGAAGCAAATAAACGGATAAATAATATTTCCCTGTTTGACCGAGCAAAACGGTGATTGCATGGTTGACATGTGTTAGAATTTGCATGCCATGAGGTATGCTTTCTTTAATTCCAATTATGTTCATCCAACATATATACAGAGAGTTTACTTTTGCTCAAAAAAGCTAAAGAAAATAAGCTAATTTTTCATTTGTTCAGAAAGAAAATGGCAGATAACATGTACAGCTCTGATGGTGCTTCAGGACAAGCTCAGGTAATCCATCAAACAATCTCTAACAATTCAGATCTTATAAGCAGTGATTCGACTAGCGAAAATCGTTCTTTTTTAAAACAGCGTAGAACAAATATTCTCAATGTTGGATGTCTGTGTTTTTCATAAAGCGCGATCCTATATATATTCTGTTTACATTCTGTTTGCGCGACTGGTTGCGATGTATATATATTCCTTTTTAAAAGAGCGTAGAACAATTATTTTTAATGTTGGACGTCTCTGTTTTTTATAAAGCGCGATCCTATATATTCTTTTAATATTCTGTTTGCGCGACTGGTTGCAATGTATATATATTCCTTTTTAAAAGAGCGTAGAACAATTTTTCTCAATGTTGGACGTCTGTGTTTTTCACTTAGTGCGATCCTATACATATTCTGTTTGCGCGACTGGTTGCAAATCGCAATGTACGAGGTGTTGGTGGTTATTATTTCCTAATCAATAAAATTTATTTTTATCAATTTTTCTTAATCAGTTAAGGAGGGATGAACATATGGGTAAAATTGCAGAAGACACTAATTTCCTTAACCAGGTGCACATCTATCCATCTACATGTATTACACATCTTTCACAATCATATTGTAATCGTCAATTGTTATGAATGCATATACATTTTATCGAATTTGCAGACAGGAGAACAAGTGAGAACAATGGCACACGGAGCAGCTGATGTAGCATCAGGAGCAGTGCAGGGAACAATTTCTCTGGCACAGGGGACTGCCATGGGAGCAGCCAATGTTGCCTCAGGTGCTTCCGATATCATGAGGAGTACTTTCGGAGGAGGCTCCAATCCGTCTTCTGCTCCAGACCACAGCAACAAACGATCCTAGTTCTCGGATTTCCTGGTTTAGGTCATCAGGCCACATACCTTGTTTTACTAGTCTCGCATTTGTATCTTTCAATAAATCTGTTGTACTTCTCTCGAACGTAACAGTAATAAATCTACCTGTTTCACGAAAAAGCACAAACTGCGATTTACTGTTTATTCACATTGCTGCAGATAATATATTTAGGATCAAATCACATTTGCAAAGAACTTAAACAAGAAGTTTACAAGCTATGAATACAGCAAAAAGTTACCAGAATATGTATGTATGTTAAAATTGATCTTAACCTGAATTTGCATTTACAAACAAAAGTTTGATGCAGTTTTCAGGCAAATTAACTTCTACCATATATACATAAAAAATCATGAGCTATCTACAGTTTATTAAGTTGAATCACTTCTACCCTGACTATAACTGGGGATTGACACATCTCGCAAAAACAGATTTTTCGGCCCATGGTCTGTGTGCATCCATATAATCATGGTTCTTGCCACTGAGATGGTACTGAAAATAAACATAATGTAGTTTCTAAGTTAATAATCTCACAATAACTACTTGACCAACAATATAATGTAGAACACAATATTGTGTATGTTTCTAGGCTATATAGAACAGCAGAGCAAACTGAGAACACTGCAATTACAAGTAACGCAACGTGATACTTCTACTAGTCACCCAATTGGTTCCATGACAATACTGCTTGATATATATTCTAGTACAAAATTGGTTTCCTTGGCAAAAAGATGGATACAGAGCCAAGTCACACACTTTTCTGGTCTAAAACCAGTCATATATACCATTCTATTGTACGGAATGGGAAATTATCCATCTACAGAATTATACTTGTGACATGATTTACGAGTTTCACCTCAACTAGTATTTGCTTTGGATATCTCTACACGTCTTTGCGCTTAGCAGTGAAACAACGAATAAGCTTTTGCACATCCCCTTTGACAGAAAAGAAGGCTAATACCAAAGCAATTGACATCGTGGGATACATATATGCTGATGAACGATTTTTGATGCCATGTTGTCCAAGAAAGGCTTCCTTCGCAAGACCCCATATAATGAGAAGTATTCCAGAGATGCCCAGCCTCCAAGATCCTACAAGGCCGAGAAATGCACCTGCCACAGCAAAATAGCTCCCAACAAGAACCTGTTTTACAGAGGGTGGCCACAATTTTAGCGTAAACTATATAATGCCAATTATCATTTTCCTAATTAAAAAAGCTGGGTCAATATTGTCTCATTAAATATCATAGTTACAGAGGACATATCTGAATTAAATTAAGGTTTATGACAGTACTCGGGATTATGTATGATTCAAAGTTAAATATGTAAAACTACGAAAATCTTTCAAACACGCTAATTAGAAACTTCTAAATTATGATGAATCAGCAACCAACCTATTCTAAACCACTACAAAATCTAAAAAGTAAGAATTCAACTAATGTCCTATACCACAAATGAATCGAGCAGAGACATACACACCTCCAGGTAATAATATTCCATCCTCGCAGAGGCTTTCTTAAACCTATATAGATTAAGCACCTTACTGTAGCTGGGGAGGGGCTTGGCTTTATAAATTGCTTTTCCAACAGCACCTGGGTATAAAAGGACCTTCATTACAGCTTGGGGAACGTATTGACTTGCAATCAACTGAGAGGACGTCACTTGTAACGGGGACTTGCAGATACCAAGTCTGCATGGGATTCTGAAATAATACGGACAAATTATTGCAAATTCTACAATTCGACTCAAACTATTCATTCACTCACTATAATTACACAACCACTTTAAACAAAACAATTACTCTGAAGTCTGAATTGGTTTAATAATCACATTAAGAATTGTGTACAAAGCACAAATCCTCGGCATTACTTCCCCCAAAATCCCGAGATAGAAAACAACACGATAACATCCAAAAACGCGATGAACCTCTGAAATTAAACAAGTACGCATACTTACTCGAAAGCTACACATAACTATGCAATGTAATACTTACTCGAACGCTACAATGGAATAAATTCTCTTTCTTCGAAACACAATTGACATATTGCGAAAAACATTGCACAACGTATCGTAAACATAAACATGTCTGAACAGGCGTTTCTAAAATGTTCTCAATAGAGCGCGACCCGTAAAATCGAGAAATGTAACATGTTGTCGTTGGGACAACATACCCAAGTTCATTTACAATTCACAATAAAAAATAATCTAAATTTACCGTACATTATTGCATCGAATAATAATAATTTCATAAAAAAGTCCAAAAACGAGAAATTAAAAAAAAGGGGGCAAACAAAACACAAACATGATGATTCTTCCGTACAAGTATAAGCAAAAGCAAGAATACCTAGATGAATATTTTACATTTATCAAACAATATTAATTTTATTTAACATAATATATATGCAAACACATGTTTAATATGGTAAAAAATATGAAATTTAATACCTGAAAAGAGGGATTTGAAGGAGGATGAGAAGGAAAAAGACGAAAGAAGCTTTGCGAGAAATTGATTTTGCCCATTTCTTTGAAGACGCCATTGATGAATTATACGGACAAGCTTTTTTTTTACTGTCTTTGGTTTGTTTTACGATTTACAATGGTATACTATTTGGTTGGTAAATAATATATCAATTCACAATATTTACCGGTTCTTCCTAAATTACCTTTATCGCCTCGATAGGCCAATTCATTTTATGTAGAGAAATTATGAAAAATATTTTTTTAATTATTTTATAATTTTATTTTTTTGTAATACGAATTAGTATTAGAGAAACCAAATTATTATTTTGACAAATAATTAAAGTTATTTTTTTGGCTATGTTTAAAATTGCATTTGATTTAACCATGATTTGAGAATACAACACAATATTAATAAAAATATTTATATGGAGAGGTATTCATGAGATTATGGGGTAAAATAGCGTTTTGGTCACTCAAGTGACCACTAACTTTCACTTGGGTCATCGAACTCAAAAAACTGTCAGTCAACTGATCACACTCATAAAAGTTTTCAATCAAGTCACTACCCGATAATATCATTAAGTTTTGGACGGAAAGCTGAATCAGCAAGTGACATGGCTTCCACGTCATATGACCGTGGTACCCGCCCTTTTACCTTCTTTCCACCATGTCCACTTCCAAAAGTTCCACAACCTCAACCCCATCCGTGAACAATTCATTTAACTCGTATAGAATCCATAAAAATAACTTCGGTGTCGATCATGGCTATGATAATATTAAATGTAAGTGTGATATTGTATCACCCCTTCAAGAAGCTTGGAAAGAAGCTCCTCAAGATCCGAGTCAAAGGTTTTTTGGCTGCAAGAACTATAGGATCCCTGCAAGAAGTGCAATTTTTTTGTGGGCTGATCCACCCTACACTGATAGAGCCTGAGAAGTTATACATGGATTGAAGTAAAAATTGAAGATGAAAGATGTCGAATTGGCTAAAATAAGCAAGAGTTGAGTTTCGTAGAAAGGAAAATGTTAGTAATTGATGAAGAGCGTATGTCAATGCAAAAAAAGATGGACGACGTAACATAAATGGTGAAGGAAAAAACTCATTTCAAAACGAAGAAGATGCTATGCTTTGTTATCTTAGTTTGTTTTGTGGTTATGTTATTTAAGTAATGTTACTGATGTAATGTTTATGTAAGAATTATTTGAATGTAATGTTATGGATGTTATTGTTTATGTTTTTATGAATGAAATGTTTATGTTTATGTGATAGTATAACATTGAGATGTGCGAAATAAACACAGTGTCAAAGTTATATATTAAGACCACGAGATCAATCCATAGTGCGTACATAGAGTTATACTACAGAATTAGTAGTTCAAAGTCACAAAAGAACTCAAATGACAAGAAGTTTAAAGTTAAACACACTATCTTAAAAAGACTCAAATGGTTCTAATTTTGGCATAAATAATTCATCTACTTTTTTCTTGGGTGTGGCAGTCCTGCTACTCTCTTTCTTGGAGTTGAATTTTTCACTTGTCCCGCTGCACTTGTTGGAGTTTTGTTGCTAACTGGTGGATTAGTCACAGTTGGAGTGGTCACGGGTGGAGTGCTAACAGGTGGAGTGTTGCCAGTGCTCACTTGTCCCATATGCTTCCTCAACCCCGAATTTGGCATCTACAATACAAATAAAAAATGTATTAAACAAACCATTGATATAAACTTATCTTAAACATTTATCGACATAAACTGATGTAACTTACAAATTTCATGACACTGCCGGTAGTTTCCTTAGGCTGTGATTTCTGGATTGAGGCCTCCAATTCATCGAGTCTTTGTGTTTGTTCTTGTTCTCTCAAGATCTCATCCATCATATCAGTTTCACCTGTTGTTTCCTCTCTCCCCTGTCTTTCCAGTTCTTCCACAACTTCATCTTCTGCAATTTATTCATTCTGTGTCTTCTTTTCCCTGTTCCTCTTCTTTGAATTCTCTGGGAACTTATCTTTATTTGGACATTTACCCCTTTTGTGGCCAGCTTCTCTGCACAGACCGTAATGCATAACTCTACCCTCATAGCTAACTCTTACCTTCTTACCACTGGACACAACACCCTCCCAACCCTCTCTCCTTCTCATCTTTTTGGATCTGCCTTTTAGTTTTTTTTAATTAGTGGATGTAACACCAAGTCACCCTCCACATCTTCCCAAAAATCTCCCCCCTTATCACATCCAAACAGTATGAATAAGTCTGCATATATGTTTCTTTTGAATAACATGAGTTAACATAATCAATGGGATTCTTTCTAGCCTCTTGAATTGCAGTAACACCATGACAACAGGGTATACCTAACGAATCCCAGACTCTACAAGAACATGACCTTCTTTGCAGATTAACTGAACAAGATGTGCCCCTACCCTTTACAACATAAGTCTCCCTACCATCCCACAGAACAGTAAGCCCACATGATTCCTTAATTGCTTCATCTTAAATTTTTTTAGCTTTTGGAACAATAACAATATCCTGTCTTGACATTCTATCTCTTTTTTGATGAACTCTTGTCATAAGCATGTCATGGATCTCTATAAGCATATCAATAATAGGCATATATCTTGCTTTCAAAATCCATGAGTTAAAACACTCACTTATATTATTTTCAGTAGAATCAGTCAATGAGTGTGTCTTAAAGAAAGCCTTAGACCCCATACATGGTTCTAAGTCACTCATCTTCTCAAAAGCACCTTTAGAGGCTTTCTCAAGTGCCTTCATTTCTTTCTTATAGGCCTGGGGGTGAGTTGTTGTTGATGCTTCAAAAAATGCACTCATGACCAAATTACTTGGATGTTTGCTCTTTAAGTTGGCAGATAGGTGTCTGGTGCAAAATCTATACTCCACTTATGGTAACAATTCCCTGATTGCCTTGTCCAGCCCCTGACATATAAACAATACATGATTTAGATCAAGATGAAAATTAATTGAAAGTTGTACAAGTTGGGAAATAAGTACCTTCTGTTGGTCAGAAATGAGTGTCTTCCTATGTCCATCTTCAAGATCAAGATCAGCTATTAACAGCTCCAGAAACCACTTCCATGACTCATAGTTTTCACTTTCAACTACTGCCATTTCTACAGGGTAAATACAATTTTCTGCATCTCTCCCTACTGCAGAAGCAATTGGCCACCAGTCACTATCTTCAAGAAGCACCCATCAAGGCCTAGAACTGGTATGCAAGAATTTTTCCACCCATTCTTTAAGGCTGCATAACACACATATATTCTTCTAAATCTGTTTGCATCTCCTTCTTGCAACCTTGTAGTAGAGATCTTAACTGTGTTGTCTTTGTTACTCCTTAAAACCTCACCTGCAAATTTTCTAATTTTGGCATAATGTTCTTTCATTTTCTCCTCAATACCACAAAGAGCTTGCTTCCTAACTCTGGAGCATTTAGAATCACACACATCTACCTTGAGTACCCTTTTAAACTCTTCCTGCATCTCTCCAATTTTCCAGTTTGGATTTTTCCTAATTTTATCCCCATACAGATCTACAAGATACTTGGTAGTGAGTAGCTTGTTTTTATAATTCCACACACAGTTATGCTCATATATTATTGACTTCAAGTGCCACACATCCTTTTCTTTATTATAACTTACCCACATTCTAAAAGGACACCCATGTGCACACCCAACTTGGACCCTTTTTAAGTCATCGTGTAGGAACTTGTAGTATCTACCACTAGCCATTGAACAGGACCTCACAGCTTGCTTAAAGTCACTCTTACTACCAAATACCATCCTAGCTTTAAATTTAATATTATTGGCAGATGTGTTAATATTAAAGACCCCATCTACACACTTCATTTTTTGTTTATCTGGGGGAGGGTTAGCAAAATAGAACTCATCATCACTCTCCTCACTACTAGGATAAAAACCCTCATCTGATCCAGTAGAATCATCATATTCCATCCCTGACATTTCATGTAAATTAGTTTCCCTCTCCAATTCATCCTTTTTTCTTTTTTCTTCTCTACAAGCTTTCCTAATTTCTACATACTCATCATCACTACATTGATAATTATCCATTTCTTCATCAGATTCAGGGGCATAACTCACATGATACACATAAAGAACAATATTATAAGCACATTCCTTACTTAATTCAATCAATATTGGCTTACTTTCAGTATTCAATATATAAATATTCAATGCAGGAGTTCTAAAATAAAGGGAATCATACTCACCAACAACAGCACCAAATGTGGTCTTTAAATCATTAATACTAAGGTTTTCAAAGTCGATATCCTTATAAACCTTTTTGACATTACTTGTGTAGGAGGAAAACAGAACATGAACAAAATAACCTCCATAATAGACTGTCACATTGTACAAGTTTTTCCTGTTAAATATAAACAAATTAAGAACCCTAATTGCAAATATGACCATATAAAATCATATATTCAAAGCAAGAATATTTAACCCTAATTAACTGTAAAAAGTTTAGATATAACTTTATTTACGTTGCTTTTTTATCGATGGTCTGATTTCATCTTCAAAATTTGATTCAGCTTCATTACCTTTCTCCGTTTAATTGTTGTCTCCATCTGATGCAAACAGGTAATCGGTATCATCGGTATCGATATCATCGATTGGTTGAGTTAAACGAACCTCAACACCTGATCGAGTTCGAACCATTGATCGTACAGTCGGTTGTAAAGAGGGGTTTTAATTTGTTGGGATAAAGGGTTTTAATTTTGGGATAAAGGTTAAAAGGGTCGTGGGTTTTAATTGGCTCGGGTTTAATTTGTTGGGTGGTTTTAGGATTGGGCGGGTCAATTATCTGATGTGGCATCCGACTTGTAAATATTTAACGGAGAGCCGTCTATAGTCAACGTGATTTAACGTTCGTGAAATTTTTAACGTGTGCAATGATTAAGTTGAACATTTTTATTTCTTCAGTGACCTCATTGGCAGCTTTTTGAGTTCGATGACCCAAGTGAAAGTTAGTGGTCACTTCAGTGACCAAAACGCCATTTAACTATGAGATTGTGCGAAAGATGATCGAAAAATTAAGATGAACAAAAAAAGATGTGATAGATGATATTGATCAACCCGATGGACAAGTTTTTGACTCAGTTCAGAAATAATATTAGTGTGACAATTGTGATAAATGGCATTTTTTTCGATATAATATTAAAACTAAACAAGTGCCTGACAATCAATTGTGTAATATGATATCTTGACTTATTAAGTACTAGCTTAAAACCCGTGCGATGCACGAATTGCTCATATCTTTTTCAGTATAAGATATAAGTTTTAAAAAATTATTTTGAACTGATTATTAAATATGCTCATTTTTAATTTTAAATGATATGCCTTCATGATAATTAGATTAATACATATATATAAAAAATACAATATCTCCATTATGTTTGGGACATTAGAAAATACTATTTTAACAAAATTATTACTTAATTGATTAACAATAAGAGCTATTTCAAAACACATTATTAATTTGATTTATCCGGGTTAGTGGTTTACAATATTTTATTTTATCCCGATGCCAATTACTCAGACTAAATTCAACTAATTTTTTTAGTTTAATTTTAATTTTTTTAAGTCCGAATCAATAAGATAATTTTGTTTTAGCCCAAATAATTAGTATATATGATTTTGTTCCTGTTGGTCAAATTATATTTTGATTATTTTTAATTTTATGTTAGTTTGGATCAATTGTGTAATAAACTTTTTATCATGGATGAATAATACTCCCTCCGTCCCTTTGAATTGTTAAAATTTGAAATGAAGTGTTCGACACACATTTTAAGGCTCTTGTCTAGTATAGTTGTATAACTTATTTTGAAATTTTTATTTTTCTGAATAATAGTTTAAACATTTAATATTTATCCAGAAGACAAAAATTTGAAAAATAATTTATGTAACTATACTAGATAGGAGCCTTAAAATGCGTGTCGAATACTTCATTTCGAATGTTAACAATTCAAAGGGACGGATGGAGTATATATTAATTTGTTTATCCCGGTTCAATAATATAATTTTTTTTACACAGATCAGTAGTATTTATTAATTTGTCTTAACTCGAGGCGCATAATATCAACAAAATTCAACTAATTATATTTACTTTTGCTTAAATTTATTTCGGTCTGAAATATCAATTAGAATAATGTAGAACTGAATATGAATAAGAATATAAATTGATAAAAGAAGTTGAGTTTAATATCAATTATAATGATATAGAGTTCTATATGAAATAAAATTTAAATTATTAGAGGAAATTGATTTTAATTTCAATTTGAATTAGAGTTGTCCTACTTATCAATTAAAATAAGGGTAATTAAATAAATTCAGCGAGTACCGACCGACCGACTACCAAAATTTTAATGTTTTGTCTATTATAATATAGTATAGATGGGATGGATTATTCTCTTGATGAGCTATATAGGTCATTACTTACAATTTCAGATTTTTATCGATTTCAAGTTGGATATTATTGGAGTTCGGGAACTTAGAATTGGAGTCAGTTGACTTTTGAACTTCCGTTAGCTGCGGTTTTGTAATAGTCTCCTTCGTAACTGAATTTTGGATAAATAAATTGTATATTGTATTAGTTTTGGTTTAGATTTAATGGTCCAGAAGTGCGGGAAGTTACAGTTGGTATCAAGAGCAGACTGTCTTTCGGAGTGCATTAGGTATGAGACTAGTACATTCTCTAAGATGTGTTCCCGTCGACCATAGTTTAAGTTTGACCTATAGAAGATTAGAGGGAGTAGATGTATAGGATCGTTGTGAATTTGGGGACCAAATTCTTTTTAAGAATGGTAATATGTAATATCCCGTAATTTTTAGAATTATAATAATAAAAGGAATAGAAAAAAATGATTAAAATTGGATTAGGTTAGGATTTAAAATTTAAATTAGAACAATGGGCCTAAAATTTGGATCAGATTCTAATACGAATAACTTATAGATTAATAAATAGGGTTTTGTATCGTTATAAATACATCTTATTCGCCTTCCTCATCTTAATTATTAAAATTCGTAGGGTAAAAAGTCATTAAAATCAACAATCTTGTAAAATTCTTAGAAAATTCATCGTAAGTCGGAATTTGTTGATTCTGGACTTTTCGGGAAGATCTTTTCGTTCTTTACAACTTTCGTGTTTTGGGATGTTCAAGAAAACATCGTTTAGAGGGTCAAAATAGTAAATTTAGATCTGGTCAGGTTTTGAGGTAAGCTTTCGACCAATCTTGCTAATATTTTCTAAACTATATGTTATGCGCGTATATTTGATTATCAAAATTTGGGCTAAGTGATGATATATTTGAAAGTAATATGTGTTATAGTATATGTATTGTTGTATATGTCTGATGTCTAGATGATAATTTTGAATCTCTGATTTGTGCCATGGTTTGTGAAAATATCGAATAAGAACTTAGGACCGTAGTCATCGGCTTGTAGTGACAGTTTTCTGAAAATTTAGGACCGTTATCGCCAGTTTGTGGTGGTCTTGGCATGTATTATGAGTTTTGAATTATTGTTGTTTATGTGCTATGTGTATTATAGGTATCGAACAAGAATAAGAATATGTATCGAAAGTGTTTGTTTCGTATATCGTATCGTATAGAATATCGTATTTTGTTATATATGTATGTTTTATTTGGCCCGGTAGTTGGATCGATTATTTTCTTGCTGGGCTGTATAACTTGTTACTTATAATTTCGGGTTTTTATCGATTTTGGGTTGGATATCATTGGAGTTCGAGGACTTAGAATTGGAGTAGATTGACTTTTGGACTTCCGTTAGCTGCGCTTTTGAAATAGTCTCCTTTGTAATTGAATTTTGGATAAATAAATTATATATTGTATTAGTTTTGGTTTAGATTTAATGGTTCGAAAGTGCAAGTTGTTACACATAATCTCTGCAAATAGGAACTTTGCTTTTTCATATAGCGAGTGACTGGTGGTACGGGGGATTATGCGGCAGTCACCGCCGTCCATGGCGGCCCGGCGGCGGTGACGGGCGGTGGGTGGTTGGGAAGAAGGAGAAGGAAGAAGAGGGTTTTGATGTGGAGTTTCAGTGTATATTTTCGGTGGTTGATTGGAGAAAGAGAGGGAGAGATGGAGGGAGTAAGAGCGAGATCGAGGGAGAGATTAAAAGAGGATATGAGTATGATGTGTGAGGTGGAGTTACCACCGTCGTGGTGGGGGCGGTGGCGTCGAACGGTGAGAGAGGGAGGAGTTCGAGAGTGAGATATTGAGAGAGAATAAGAGATTGAGAGGGAGAGATTGAGAATTAGAGAGGGCTGGAGAGTGCGTGTATGTGCGTGGTTGTGTGTGAGTGTGTGAATGTAGTAGAGGGGTGATGCAACTGTGTCATGATAGGAAGAGATCGAGATTGAGAGAATGATTGGAAGGTGTGTGTGTTTGTTATGTGCATGAGTGTATTTTTCCGGCGTATGAGGCACTACCGATGCACCGATGACAATGGTGATAATCGAGAGAGACATATGGAGTAGGGTGAGAGAGAGGGAGGGAGGGGGAGAGAGAGAGGGAGAGAGAGAGAGTGTGTGAGAGATGGGGAGAGAGCTGGGGTGCAGTGGGGCGGGGGTGAGTCGCCCCGCCCGACCGGTGACCACCATGGCCGAGAGGTTGTGATGGTGATGACGACGGGATGATGTAGTAAAAAGGAAAGTAAAAGATATTAAAATGAATTTTATGTTTGGATCATTAGTGCCTTGATTGAAGGTTTTATTTGTACCTTGATTGAATGTGTTTTGTACCTTTTATGGGTGGTTTTTTGGTGGCAAAATGTAACATCCCACATCGATAAGAATAAGAGTGTTTGAGACCTTTATAGATACAAGTAAACAACCAATGTGTACCAAATCGATAGCTTTTTCGGACTGACCCATGGTAGGTTGTTGGTCCGGTACACATTCGGTTGTGGGCTTGGGTGTTATAAATGGTATCAGAGTTCTGCCCGGCCGAAAGTGCAGAGACACTGCCCGGCCGGAAGTGCAGAGACAGTGCCCGGGTTCTACATGTTTGTTTGTGAGATCGAAGAGGACGTCGATCCTATAAGAGGGGGTGTTTGTAACATCCCACATCGATAAGAATAAGAGTGTTTGAGACCTTTATAGATACAAGTAAACAACCAATGTGTACCAAATCGCTAGCTTTTTCAAACTGACATGTGGTGGGTTGTTGGGTCCGGTAAGCATTCGGTTGTGGGCTTGGGTGTTATACAAAATATTTGGCCTTTTAGATGAAATTGTATGCCAATTTATTTTTGGCTTATTTTTGTCTAACTAAAGATTTTTTTTGGTTAGATTTTATTTATTTTCTTTACTTTTTGAATAATTTATCGAATATTATTTTAATATATTTTTCTTTTAGTTCACTTGTTTTATTTTTCAGGATGCTGAAAAGAGTTTTAATGGCTACTTCTCTTATCAAACGTTTAAAGCACAATCATTTATCCGGGAAACACGAATCCGAAAAATTTTCAGAATATAATAGATCGTTGTAAGAGATTTAATGGAGGTTCTCTTATCAGATTTAAAGATCAAGTATCAACCAAGATCTCGGATTAAAAGATAATTTTGAATATATACGAGATTGTCCGCGCAACAATCATACACCAGTTTACTTATTTTTGTATATAATATATTTTTAGTGGGTACTCTTCCCCCCCCCCTCCATTTTATCCCATTGGGTTTTACTCTTGCGGGATAATAAGGTCTTTTTTGTGGGTTATCTGATCGGACATTGGGGCGATATTGTCTAAGTTTCTGGGAGCACTTGTCTGATTTTCAGTTAGATTGCTTTTCAGTTAGATAATATACTCTGATGAATGAAGGAAACTTTGTCCCCTTCCGGGTTGTATTCTTGATATTTATCAATGAAAAAATATATATATTTCTGCAAAAAAAGAGAGTTAAAGAATATAAGTATAAAATTATTATAGATGTATTAATTTTTTTAATATGAAAATAATTTTATTTTAAGTATATATTTTTAATTTTACATATACAAAAAGTATTTGTTTCGGATTCAAAATGTTATTATATATTTTCTATATTTAGGTATATATAATTTGAAAAAATATATATGAACAGCATGCTGAATTTTAAAAAAAAGGTTACAAACTATAGTCGTTTATTTTACGAGGAATTACCAAAAATACTACTTTTCTAAGTTTTTTGTAATTTAACTATTTTGTAATTTTTTTTTTGCAAAAATACGGTTTGTAATTTAAAGCAACCATATATGCACTTTCTTTTACGTTTTGAGAAAATTGACTGAATTTTATTGATTGAATTTGAGATTATATCAAGTTATATTTGAGGTTGATCCGATTGTATCGGATTGTAAAACCGTATTTTTTACGAAAAAATTGAGGACATTTGCTTTTAATGGAAGTAAGGACTACAAAGTTTTAAGGCCATTAGGAGAGGAAGACCCATATGTTTATAGCATTTATGCAAATTACTGATCAATACGGCAGGAAGAATCACTGATAAATGACAAAAAAAACACAGATACATGGATAAATAGCAGTTCTTCTTGACTCCTCCCATCTATTTCTGATGAGAGGGTATAAAAATACAACATATTTTCATATATTGACAAGTTGACAATCACGGTGCATAATGAATTACCAATTATTAGAAATACAGTGTAACCAGATAGTTATATTTTCAGTGAATTAAATAACAGAGAAACAATAAAAGAAAGTGAATTGGACTAAGAAAAATACTGAACACTCTCTATTGATTGGTAATAATGTGAGCCAGTGAATGTTTTATGACATGTTAATCTAATAACAAGCAAACTCTTTTAATTTCCATATAGATTGGTAAGTAGATCAATCAATACATGAAATAATGTCTTCTTCTGTGTGCTTTGCAAGAATACCTTGAGTTTGAAATATATTTAAATCAACGAGAAGAATAAAATTTAGAAGCTTACATGCTAAATGACTGTCTTGGATACCTAAATATAGTTTGTGAACTTTCAAATCAGGAACAAATGAGGGATACAAATCAAAATTATCGAGAGCAAACATAATATTTCCTTCAACACAAACAGCGATAAAACTGAAGTCCTTCCTCCTATATATACCAAATATTGGAAATCTCCCCATAATGCAAAAATTTTATGGAGATGTAATCATCTGCTGTTTTGATCAACTTATGAGGTAAAACTGTTCAAAAGTTATGGTCTTTCTCGTACTTCAGGAATCTCGCAAGTAAACCTTCTATTTTTTCATGACTTCCAGCTTCTTCTGTTTCAGTTTTCATCTCCGTTTCCGTTTCTGTTATTGTTTCAGAGACGGAGGTCTCCGAAGATTTGGACAAACCATGAATCTGCTTGTATGAATCACTATGAAACAGTCCCAGGCTCTCGATGCATCCTTAAATTTTTTATTCCTAGCTTCAACTTCTTCTGGGGTGTCAATATCAGAGTCCAGGGGTGGAGAGGCGAAGAAGTCTGGAGAGTCTACGTAACCAATGTTGGGTTTAATCTAAACTCATTTATTTATGTTAGTTATTTTATTTATGTTAACGTTGGTTTTACCAGGGTGTGTCTTACCATGAACTGGTCACAGTACGTGGAGTGATTGTAGGAACTATAGCTTTGAATAATAGTAGTTGAGTCATGTTAGGAGTTTCTGTTTTAGCTTTGAATAATATATGGAAAGGCCAACAGTTCAACATTTGAATGTTGCAAAACTCATACTCAGAT
This sequence comes from Apium graveolens, assembly GCF_009905375.1. Taxonomy (NCBI): domain Eukaryota; kingdom Viridiplantae; phylum Streptophyta; class Magnoliopsida; order Apiales; family Apiaceae; genus Apium; species Apium graveolens. Next base: position 97,655 of record NW_027418914.1, read on the forward strand.
ACATAAAAGGAACTCTGAACTTTGGTTTGGTCTATTCGAAGAATGGAGAAAACACTTTGCTAACGGGCTACTCGGACAGTGATTTAGCAGGACATGTGGATGATCAAAAAAGTACAGGTGGTATGGCGTTCTACCTCAACGAAAACCTTATAACCTGGGTCTCACAGAAACAAAAATGTGTTGCGTTATCATCATGCGAGGCTGAGTTTATGGCTGCTACGGCTACGGCTTGTCAAGCAATTTGGTTGAGAAACTTGTTAAGACAAGTAACAGGGAAGTATGATGGCCCAGTGGTGTTGTTCATAGACAACAAATCTGCTATCGATCTTGCTAAGAATCCGGTGTTTCACGGACGTAGTAAACACATTGATATCCATTACCATTTCATTCGTGAATGTGTGGAGAAGGGAGAAATAATCATAAACCATATTTGCTCAGAGAATCAAAGGGCAGATATCATGACTAAGGCACTTGCAATCACTAAATTCGAAGCTATGAGGAAACCGCTTGGTGTCAAGAGCCTGAACAAATGACTTTAAATTATGGGGGAACATGTTGGGTTTAATCTAAACTCATTTATTTATGTTAGTTATTTTATTTATGTTAACGTTGGTTTTACCAGGGTGTGTCTTACCATGAACTGGTCACAGTACGTGGAGTGATTGTAGGAACTATAGCTTTGAATAATAGTAGTTGAGTCATGTTAGGAGTTTCTGTTTTAGCTTTTCCTAGTTTGTAGGTATCACATCTTATGTGATTAGATCTATATTTGTATTATGTTTTTTTTAGAAAATAATACAAGCAGTAGTAAACGAGTACATCTCTTTGTTTTCTCAGTTTTAGAACATACATCTGTTATACATATCTGTATCTGCAGAAACTCTGGGACTCTGGGACTCTGGTCCATTAATCTGGTATCAGAGCTTGAGAAACTTGTGGATGCCAAAGTATATGCCACGGATGAAGACTGACAAAAGCAAAGAAGGAATGGTCACGCTGAATTACCCCATGTTGACGAAGGGGAATTACACTGCTTGGGCAATGAAGATGCGTGTTTACATGCAAGCTTACGGTTTATGGGATGCTATAGAGCCAAAGGATCCCAAGGCGGCTATCGAGGACATGGTGGATAAAATGGCGTTAGCAGCTATCTACCGAGGTATACCCGAAGAAACAATGTTATCCCTTGCAGAGAAGAAGACTGCAAAGGAGGCGTGGGAAGGGATAAAAACTCTATACCAAGGTGCAGAACGAGTGAGAACAGCCAAGATTCAGACATTGAAGACGGAGTTCGAGACGCTGAATATGAAGGAGAATGAGCCATTGGATGATTTTTATATCAAGATGAATAGCCTGGTGACTAACATCAGAGTGTTGGGTGAGGAAATTACTGAAGTGTATGTGGTTAAAAAACTGCTTCATGCAGTGCCTTCCAAATTCTTACAAATTGCTTCCACCATTGAACAATTTGGAGATTTGGAAAATATGACAATCGAGGAAGCCGTGGGCTCACTCAAAATACACGAAGAAATGCTGCGTGGTTAATCAGTGCAGGCCAATTGTTGTTAACTGAAGAAGAATGGATAAAGAAAGATAAGGAGGAAGGGAAGTTATTGCTAACCAGAGAAGAATGGTTGAGATGTAGTAGCAGGGGGAACAATGACTCTAGCCAAAGATATCGAAGTGAAAATCGTACCAGAGACAGCGTTGGGCGAGTTGGACGCGACATGACAAGAGTAAAATGTTTTAGTTGTGGAGGGTACGGACACTACACGGCAGAATACAGGAAAACATGAAAAGATAAGGAACAAAAGGAGGAAGTTAATATTGCTCAAATACATGACGATGAACCAGCTCTTTTGTTGTCAGAGAAGGAGGAACGAGTGATGCTCCTAAACGAAGAAAAAATAACACCAAAGCTCGATGCAACCAGGGAAATTGAAAGCAAGGAATCAAATGTGTGGTATCTAGATAACGGGGCAAGCAATCATATGACGGGACAATGAACAAAATTCAAGGAATTGGACGAAAGCATAACCGGACAAGTGAGATTTGGAGATGGATCAACATTACTGATAAAAGGCAAAGGTTCGATTGTATTGAAATGCAAAGCTGGAGGTGAACGCATACTAAATGAGGTATACTATATCCCTACTTTGTGTAACAATATTATTAGTCTTGGACAACTTGCAGAAAATGGATTTAGGGTCATACTCAATGGAAATTATTTGTGGGTATATGAAAGCCAAGGTACTTTACTCATGAAAGTAAAAAAATCAATGAATAGACTCTATAAAATTCTGATAGAGAGCAACAAACAGAGCTGTCTACTGTCTAAAGGTGATAATCCTTCTTGGTTGCGGCACTGTCGTTTTGGCCATGTTAATTTCAAAGCTATGTCCCATATGTCCAAAACGCAGATGGTGAGAGGTTTTCCATTGCTTGATCAACCCAAGGAAATCTGCACAGAGTGTTTGATGTCAAAACAAACTCGCAAACCTTTTCCATCACAGGCCAGCTACAGCGCAAAGCGGACTCTCGATCTAGTCAATGGTGATCTGTGTGGCCCCATCTCTCCACCTACAGCAGCTGGAAACAAATACTTTCTTTTACTGGTTCACGATTACAGTAGAGTCATGGGGACTTACTTGCTGAAAAACAAAGACGAGGCCCTTGATGCTTTTAAGAAGTTTCATATGCAGGTTGAAAAGGACTCAGAAAGGAAAATCAAAGTTCTCAGGACTGATAGAGGAGGGGAGTTCAACTCAAAGGCTTTCCAGAACTATTGTGAAGAGGCAGGAATTACACGACATCTTACGGCTCCCTACTCTCCACAGCAAAACGGAGTAGTAGAGAGACGTAACCGAACAATTGTGGAAATGGCACGTAGCTTGTTGAAACAAATGGAAATGCCTTTATATTTCTAGGGTGAATCTATTCGACATGCTACATACCTCCTCAACAGATTGCCTACGCGTGCACTCTCAGGTGTTACGCCATACGAATCTTGGCGCGGGGAAAAATCACATGTTGGTCACATTCGCGTTTTTGGCTGTGTTGCACATGTCAAGATCTTGAAAAGACATCTCTCAAAACTAGATGACAGATCTAAGAATATGTTGTACCTTGGTAAGAAACCAGGTACAAAGGCCTTTAGATTGTATAATCCAGAGACTGAGACACTATATGTTAGCAGGGCTATGGTGTTTGAAGAATCAAAACCATGGCCATAGAATTGAGATGCAGAAACTCAGCAGGAACGTCTGCAAACTTTCAATGTACTCGATCAATCTGCACTGCTTGATAATGAAGCTCTAATAAAACAGGAACCTAAAATACCGAGACTCTCAAATGTTAGACATGATGCTGATCTTGATCAAGACCTTCCCTCAACAAGGTCAACATCAGAAAATCTGGACTCTGATTCAGAATCAAGCAGCGAAACTCACAAGTACAGAAGGCTTAGTGATATTTACAATACCACAGAACCAATCGAGCTTGAGGATGATGAGTTGTATCTGATGGGCATTGAGGAACCGACCAATTATGCTCAAGCAGCCAAGGAATGCACATGGAAGAAGGCTATGAAAAAGGAAATGCAGGTAGTCAAAGAAAACAAGACATGGTTTCTGACGACTCTACCTCCGGGGCACAAAGCCATTGGTTTGAAATGGATTTATAAAATCAAAAAAGGCCCAACTGGAGAAATCATAAAGTATAAGGCACGTATTGTGGCTAAAGGGTATGTACAGAAGCAGGGAGTTGATTTTGACGAAATATTCGCTCCGGTCACACGTCTTGAGACTGTTCGACTTTTACTAGCCTTATCAGCCATGAATGGGTGGGAAGTCCACCACCTCGATGTCAAAACAGCTTTCTTGAACGGAGAAATACTTGAAGAAGTATACGTCGCTCAACCAGAGGGTTTTGTCAAAGCAGGCCAGGAACATAAAGTTTATAAATTACTAAAGGCATTATATGGTTTAAAACAAGCACCTCGTGCTTGGTATGCTAAACTCACTAAATGTCTTGAGGAATTTGGTTTTGTGAGATGCCCGTATGAGCAAGCTGTCTTTACTAAGCGTGTTAATGGTGAATTTTTGATCATTGGGGTGTATGTTGACGACCTACTGGTCACAGGCACAAACCTTGCTGCCATACAAGAGTTCAAACAACAGATGAACAATAAATTTCAAATGAGCAACTTGGGCAAACTTTCGTACTATCTTGGAATAGAAGTGGAGCAAGGGACATGCTTCATTGAGCTGAAACAGTTGGGTTATGCAAAGAAATTTCTCGAAAAGGCTGGAATGTCAGATTGTAATCCCACAAGGTTTCCAATGGATCCTAAAGAAATACTCAACAAAGACGCAGATGGAAAACCAGTTGATTCGACTGTGTTTAAGAGTTTGGTGGGAGGGCTGAGATATTTAGTCCATACACGCCCAGATATTGCCTACTACGTTGGAATCGTGAGTAGGTATATGGAAAGGCCAACAGTTCAACATTTGAATGCTGCAAAATGCATACTCAGATACATAAAAGGAACTCTGAACTTTGGTTTGGTCTACTCGAAGAATGGAGAAAACACTTTGCTAACGGGCTACTCGGACAGTGATTTAGCAGGACATGTGGATGATCGAAAAAGTACAGGTGGTATGGCGTTCTACCTCAATGAAAACCTTATAACCTGGGTCTCACAGAAACAAAAATGTGTTGCGTTATCATCATGCGAGGCTGAGTTTATGGCTGCTACGGTTGCGGCTTATCAAGCAATTTGGTTGAGAAACTTGCTGAGACAAGTAACAGGGAAGTATGATGGCCCAGTGGTATTGTTCATAGACAACAAATCTGCTATCGATCTTGCTAAGAATCCGGTGTTTCACGGACGTAGTAAACACATTGATATCCGTTCCCATTTCATTCGTGAATGCGTGGAGAAGGGAAAAATAATCATAAACCATATTTGCTCAGAGAATCAGAGGGCAGATATCATGACTAAGGCACTTGCAATCACTAAATTCGAAGCTATGAGGAAACTGCTTGGTGTCAAGAGCCTGAACAAATGACTTTAAATTACGGGGGAACATGTTGGGTTTAATCTAAACTCATTTGTTTATGTTAGTTATTTTATTTATGTTAACGTTGGTTGTTATTCCTAGAGGACTAACAATGAGATTTACAGAAGGGGGGGTTGAATGTAAATCTCAAAACTTTTTCAAGTTTTGAGAAGTTTATTAAAGCAGTGTGTTCTAGATGAACAAGTGTATGAATTGCTTTGAGCTAATGCAGACAGATATATATTCAAACACAAAATGTAAAGAACACAACAAACTTTAAAAACTTTTCTGGTGGATTTGTTGTTCCACCAGAGATGGTATATTAGAAAATCTGTGTTCAACAATGTTGATCACAGCTGCATCCTAGTACAAACTAGATGAATTTTCTCTCAAGATATTTCTTAACAGCTCTGGAAAAATCTCTCTCTAATTACTAGCTTCTTCTTGGTTTATATATATTACCAAGTGTACAAGTGAAAAACAATATAAAATTACAATAGTAAAATAAGTTCTTCACTTGCTTCTTTTCCTGTTCACTCAAGTACTTTGTTGACTATTGCAACTTTGTACTAAAGAAGAACGGCTGCTTTTTCTGTTGATCCTGAAATTCGGCTACCACATCTCAGGTTTTCTCTGTCAACCCACGTGCCTCTGTTTGTAGGTACAACTACCACTTATCAACGGCTAATTAGCAGAACATCCGTTGAAGCTTTCATCCGTTGATGACTTCATCCGTTGAAGGATGTTATCCGTTGAAGCTTTCATCCGTTGATGCTCTCATCCGTTTGAAGGATGTTATCCGTTGAAGCTTTAGAGACATCCGTTGAAGCTTAGCTTCTCATCCGTTGAAGGTCTTTAAGTCATCCGTTGATACCACTTCATTTATACAAAATTACAAGGCATGAAATATTTACAATTGGCCTTCCTATCTGCATATCATCTAGTAGTCAACATGACTCATAGTTTCTCTCAACTTCTAAGAATTACAATTTTAAATACAGAGACTGAAATATGCTACAATACTAGACTTATTTCTAAGTAAAGCTACACCATCAACGGATAGCCAAAGTGGTCTTATCCATTGAGGCTATAGACACTAAATTTCTACTTAAGTGTTTTGTTAAACATATCATCAAACTAATGCACATATATTCCTAACAATCTCCCCCTATTTATGTCTATAAGAACTGTAGGCATAAATTCAGGGTTAACTTGATGATAACAAAACACTTAACAAATATTTGAATTGAAACTAAGTAGAAATATAAAAAGTGCTGCAAAAGTGTATGTACTAGGAGGTAATTGAAGATTTACAGTATTTCCAAGGGTGCTCCTCTAGCCTGAGCAAATCATCATTTTCTTCTTTGTTCCCTGGTTTTCTTTCCTAGCCCTTTGTCATTTTCCTCAATTTGGAGTTGGAGTTGTCTGAAGAATTCAGCTTCATCTTCATCACTGATATCCAACTTAGATTGCATTTCCTTGAGAGTTTCATTGCTGGCAATCTTGAGTTGGTCTTCAAGTCTGAAAAATCTTCTGACTCCTTTGTCATCTCTAAATTCCATCAACCAATGAGGTGATTTGTGAATTTTAGTTCCCCTTTCTTGTATGAGTAAGGTTCTGGGCAAAGCATTTGGTTCCCTCCAAGTCTTCCTTATGTTGGCAATCTTGTTGAGAATTTCAGTCTTGGCTGTTCTGGTAAAGCCAGAATCCTTTTTGATGGCTGAAAAGACTCTGATCAAGGTAGAGTAGCCTTCATTTAGAATCCTGTAGAGAGGCCATGTTCTTTCCCCAGCTCCCTTATATCTGAAAACCAATCTCTCTGGTAGCTGTCTGTAGGCAGCTATTCCCCTTACTTCCTCCAGCTCATCCAGATAGAGATTAATGTCTGAAGCTTCTTTTATGTCACAGATGTGAACATAATCATCTTTAGAAATGGGTGGCTTAGGGTTAGGTTTTTGTTTTTGAGTGAATTTCTTAGAGGTTAGGGGAGGTGTAGATTTAGATTTTCTTTTCTGTTTCTTTGGTAGTGGTATATTGGTTACAAAGGTAGGCAATGTGATGTTGTCCCAATCAATAGGTTCCTCTTTTGGAATGATTGGTTCACCATGGATATTTATAGAGGGATCAGCAACAAAAGGTTCAGGTATGGAAGGTAGTGGTTTAGATATAGATTTGGTATCTTCAGGGTTATCTTCACTCCTTCTGTGTGCCTTGGCCTTTCTTCTGTTTCCCTTCTGCCATTCCTCTCTTTCCTCCATATTTTCACCAAATATGCTCCCAAGAACCTCATCTAAGTTAGCAATCTTTTCTTCACCCCTGACTTCAATTCCTTTCATTTCTTCAACTTGGCTTGACTTTAGCTGTTTTTCAAGCTTTGCTTGTGCTCTTTTGTCAGCCTTGA